>NW_027510524.1:0-33261 GCF_048772815.1 Callospermophilus lateralis | reverse complement strand
AAGCATTCGTATCCAGTAACAGTTTGAATTTTAGGTTTCACTCTGTTTTCTCCTACATAGATAGCTGTGTTTGGAATTCTAAATAAAACACGGTTTGTGCTAGCTTTTTGAAACTTGACCAAATGAAGTAGTTCTAAGTTCTATCTGTATGGTTTGTTTCCTCTTGAAGTACCCCATGCAGAGACTGGTGAAAAAACACTTTCGTTTGAAAGGGGTTGCCAAGCTTCCAAAAAACTACTAGTTTGCTGAAATCTCAGCAAACATTTTTTCACCAAATCTGGATGATACTTGGTGGTAATGATCAGTTCACTAATCCCACTTGGCTGCCCAATTTTTATTCTTCTAGGTTGAAGCGTTCGTTTCCAGTAACAGCTTGAATTTTTAGGTTTCACTCTGATTTCTGCTATATAGTTAGATGTGTTTGAAACTCTAAATCAAACACGGTTTGTGCTAGCTCCATGAAACTTGATCAAATGAAGTAGTTCTAAGTTCTATCTGTATGGTTTGTTTCCTCTTGAAGTACCCCATGCAGAGACAGGCGAAAAACACTTTCGTTTGAAAGGGGTTGCCAAGCTTCCAAAAAACTACTAGTTTGCTGAAATCTCAGCAAACATTTTTTCACCAAATCTTGATGATACTTGGTGGTAATGATCAGTTCACTAATCCCACTTGGCTGCCCAATTTTTATTCTTCAAGTTTGAAGCATTCGTTTCCAGTAACAGTTTGAAATTTTAGGTTTCACTCTGTTTTCTCCTACATAGATAGCTGTGTTTGGAATTCTAAATCAAACACGGTTTGTGCTAGCTCCTTGAAACTTGACCAAATGAAGTAGTTCTAAGTTCTATCTCTATGGTTTGTTTCCTCTTGAAGTACCCCATGCAGAGACTGGCGAAACACACTTTCGTTTGAAAGGGGTTGCCAAGCTTCCAAGAAACTACGAGTTTGCTGAAATCTCAGCAAACATTTTTTTCACCAAATCTGGATGATACTTGGTGGTAATGATCAGTTCACTAATCACACTTGGCTGCCCAATTTTCATTCTTCTAGGTTGAAGGATTCGTTTCCAGTAACAGTTGAATTTTTAGGTTTCACTCTGTTTTCTCCTACATAGATACTGTGTTTGGAATTCTAAATCAAACACGGTTTGTGCTAGCTCCTTGAAGCTTGACCAAATGAAGGAGTTCTAAGTTCTATCTCTATGGTTTGTTTCCTCTTGAAGTACCCCATGCAGAGACTGGCGAAAAACACTTTCGTTTGAAAGGGTGGCCAAACTTCCAAAAAACTACTAGTTTGCTGAAATCTCAGCAAACATTTTTTCACCAAATCTGGATGATACTTGGTGGTAATGATCAGTTCACTAATCCCACTTGGCTGCCCAATTTTCATTATTCTAGGTTGAAGCATTCGTTTCCAGTAACAGTTTGAATTTTTAGGTTTCACTCTGTTTTCTCCTACATAGATAGCTGTGTTTGGTATTCTAAATCAAACACGGTTTGTGCTAGCTCCTTGAAACTTGACCAAATGTAGTAGTTCTAAGTTCTATCTGTATGGTTTGTTTCCTCTTGAAGTACCCCATGCAGAGACTGGCGAAAAACACTTTCATTTGAAAGGGGTTGCCAAGCTTCCAAAAAACAACTAGTTTGCTGAAAACTCAGCAAACATTTTTTCACCAAATCTTGATGATACTTGGTCGTAATGATCAGTTCACTAATCCCACTTGGCTGCCGAATTTTTATTCTTCTATTTTGAAGCATTCATTTCCAGTAACAGTTTGAATTTTTAGGTTTCACTCTGTTTTCTCCTACATAGATAGCTGTGTTTGGAATTCTAAATAAAGCACGGTTTGTGCTATCTCCTTGAAACTTGACCAAATGAAGTAGTTCTAAGTTGTATCTGTATGGTTTGTTTCCTCTTGAAGTACCCCATGCAGAGACTGGCGAAAAACACTTTCATTTGAAAGGGGTTGCCAAGCTTCCAAAAAACTACGCGTTTGCTGAAATCTCAGTAAACATTTTTTCACCAAATCTTGATGATACTTGGTGGTAATGATCAGTTCACTAATCCCCCTTGGCTGCCCAATTTTCATTCTTCTAGGTTGAAGCATTCGTTTCCAGTAACAGTTTGAATTTTTAGGTTTCACTCTGTTTTCTCCTACATAGATAGCTCTGTTTGGAATTCTAAATCAAACACGGTTTGTGCTAGCTCCTTGAAACTTGACCAAATGAAGTAGTTCTAAGTTCTATCTCTATGGTTTGTTTCCTCTTGAAGTACCCCATGCAGAGACTGGCGAAAAACACTTTCGTTTGAAAGGGGTAGCCAAGCTTCCAAAAAACTACTAGTTTGCTGAAATCTCAGCAAACATATTTTCACCAAATCTGGATGATACTTGGTGGTAATGATCAGTTCACTAATCCCACTTGGCTGCCCTATTTTCATTCTTCTATGTTGAAGCATTCGTTTCCAGTAACAGTTTGAATTTTTAGGTTTCACTCTGTTTTCTCATACATAGATAGCTCTGTTTGGAATTCTAAATCAAACACGGATTGTGCTAGCTCCTTGAAACTTGACCAATGAAGTAGTTCTAAGTTCTATCTCTATGGTGTGTTTCCTCTTGAAGTACCCCATGCAGAGACTGGCGAAACACACTTTCGTTTGAAAGGGGTTGCCAAGCTTCCAAAAAACTACTAGTTTCCTGAAATCTCAGCAAACATTTTTTCAACCAAATCTTGATGATACTTGGTGGTAATGATCAGTTCACTAATCCCCCTTGGCTGCCCAATTTTCATTCTTCTAGGTTGAAGCATTCGTTTCCAGTAACAGTTTGAATTTTTAGGTTTCACTCTGTTTACTCCTACATAGATAGCTCTGTTTGGAATTCTAAATCAAACACGGTTTGTGCTAGCTCCTTGATACTTGACAAATGCAGTAGTTCTAAGTTCTATCTGTATGGTGTGTTTCCTCTTGAAGTACCCCATGCAGAGACTGGCGAAAAACACTTTCGTTTGAAAGGGGTGGCCAAGCTTCCAAAAAACAACTAGTTTGCTGAAATATCAGCAAACCTTTTTTCACCAAATCTGGATGATACTTGGTGGTAATGATCAGTTCACTAATCCCACTTGGCTGCCCAATTTTTCTTCTTCTAGGTTGAAGCATTCGTTTCCAGTAAGAGTGTGAATTTTTAGGTTTCACTCTGTTTTGTTTTACATAGATAGCTGTGTTTGGAATTCTAAATCACACACGGTTTGTGCTAGCTTTTTGAAACTTGACCAAATGAAGCAGTTCTAAGTTCTATCTCTATGGTTTGTTTCCTCTTGAAATACCCCATGCAGAGACTGGCGAAAAACACTTTCGTTTGAAAGGGGTTGCCAAGCTTCCAAAAATCTACTAGTTTGCTGAAATCTCAGCAAACATTTTTTCACCAAATCTGGATGATACTTGGTGGTAATGATCAGTTCACTAATCCCACTTGGCTGCCCAATTTTTATTCTTCTAGGTTAAAGCATTCGTTTCCAGTAACAGTTTGAATTTTTAGGTTTCACTCTGTTTTCTGCTATATAGTTAGATGTGTTTGAAACTCTAAATCAAACACGGTTTGTGCTAGCTCCATGAAACTTGACCAAATGATGTAGTTCTAAGTTCTATCTGTATGGTTTGTTTCCTCTTGAAGTACCCCATGCAGAGACTTTCGAAAAACACTTTCGTTTGAAAAAGTTGCCAAGCTTCCAAAAAACTACTAGTTTGCTGAAATCTCAGAAAACATTTTTTCACCGAATCTTGATGATACTTGGTGGTAATGATGAGTTCACTAATCCCACTTGGCTATCCAATTTTTATTCTTCAAGTATGAAGCATTCGTTTCCAGTAAGAGTTTGAATTTTTAGATTTCACTCTGTTTTCTCCTACATAGATAGCTGTGTTTGGAATTCTAAATAAAACACGGTTTGTGCTAGCTTTTTGAAACTTGACCAAATGAAGCAGTTCTAAGTTCTATCTCTATGTTTTGTTTCCTCTTGAAGTACCAAATGCAGAGACTGGCGAAAAACACTTTCGTTTGAAAGGGGTGGCCAAACTTCCAAAAAACTACTAGTTTGCTGAAATCTCAGCAAACATTTTTTTACCAAATCTGGATGATACTTGGTGGTAATGATCAGTTCACTAATCCCAGTTGGCTGCTCAATTTTCATTCTTCTAGGTTGAAGCATTCGTTTCCAGTAACAGTTTGAATTTTTAGGTTTCACTCTGTTTTCTCCTACATAGATAGCTGTGTTTGGTATTCTAAATCAAACACGGTTTGTGCTAGCTCCTTGAAACTTCACCAAATGAAGTAGTTCTAAGTTCTATCTGTATGGTTTGTTTCCTCTACAAGTACCCCATGCAGAGACTGGCGAAAAACACTTTCGTTTGAAAGGGGTTGCCAAGCTTCCAAAAACAACTAGTTTGCTGAAAACTCAGCAAACATTTTTTCACCAAATCTTGATGATACTTGGTCGTAATGATCAGTTCACTAATCCCACTTGGCTGCCCAATTTTTATTCTTCTAGGTTGAAGCATTCATTTCCAGTAACAGTTTGAATTTTTAGGTTTCACTCTGTTTTCTCCTACATAGATAGCTGTGTTTGGAATTCTAAATAAAGCACGGTTTGTGCTAGCTCCTTGAAACTTGACCAAATGAAGTAGTTCTAAGTTGTATCTGTATGGTTTGTTTCCTCTTGAAGTACCCCATGCAGAGACTGGCGAAAAACACTTTCATTTGAAAGGGGTTGCCAAGCTTCCAAAAAACTACTAGTTTGCTGAAATCTCAGCAAACATTTTTTCACCCAATCTGGATGATACTTGGTGGTAATGATCAGTTCACTAATCCCACTTGGCTGCCCAATTTTCATTCTTCTAGGTTGAAGCATTCGTTTCCAGTAACAGTTTGAAATTTTAGGTTTCACTCTGTTTTCTCCTACATAGATAGCTGTGTTTGGAATTCTAAATCAAACACGGTTTGTGCTAGCTCCTTGAAAGTTGACCAAATGAAGTAGTTCTAAGTTCTATCTCTATGGTTTGTTTCCTCTTGAAATACCCCATGCAGAGACTGGCGAAAAACACTTTCGTTTGAAAGGGTTTGCCAAGCTTCCAAAAAACTACTAGTTTGCTGAAATCTCAGCAAACATTTTTTCACCAAATCTGGATGATACTTCGTGGTAATGATCAGTTCACTAATCCCACTTGGCTGCCCAATTTTCATTCTTCTAGGTTGAAGCATTCGTTTCCAGTAACAGTTTGAATTTTTAGGTTTCACTCTGTTTTCTCCTACATAGATAGCTGTGTTTGGAATTCTAAATAAAACACGGTTTGTGCTAGCTTTTTGAAACTTGACCAAATGAAGTAGTTCTAAGTTCTATCTCTATGGTTTGTTTCCTCTTGAAGTACCCCATGCAGAGACTGGCGAAAAACACTTTCGTTTGAAAGGGGTTGCCAAGCTTCCAAAAAACTACTAGTTTGCTGAAATCTCAGCAAACATTTTTTCACCAAATCTGGATGATACTTGGTGGTAATGATCAGTTCACTAATCCCACTTGGCTGCCCAATTTTTATTCTTCTAGGTTGAAGCGTTCGTTTCCAGTAACAGCTTGAATTTTTAGGTTTCACTCTGATTTCTGCTATATAGTTAGATGTGTTTGAAACTCTAAATCAAACACGGTTTGTGCTAGCTCCATGAAACTTGATCAAATGAAGTAGTTCTAAGTTCTATCTGTATGGTTTGTTTCCTCTTGAAGTACCCCATGCAGAGACAGGCGAAAAACACTTTCGTTTGAAAGGGGTTGCCAAGCTTCCAAAAAACTACTAGTTTGCTGAAATCTCAGCAAACATTTTTTCACCAAATCTTGATGATACTTGGTGGTAATGATCAGTTCACTAATCCCACTTGGCTGCCCAATTTTTATTCTTCAATTTTGAAGCATTCGTTTCCAGTAACAGTTTGAAATTTTAGGTTTCACTCTGTTTTCTCCTACATAGATACCTGTGTTTGGAATTCTAAATCAAACACGGTTTGTGCTAGCTCCTTGAAACTTGACCAAATGAAGTAGTTCTAAGTTCTATCTCTATGGTTTGTTTCCTCTTGAAGTACGCCATGCAGAGACTGGCGAAACACACTTTCGTTTGAAAGGGGTTGCCAAGCTTCCAAAAAACTACTAGTTTGCTGAAATCTCAGCAAACATTTTTTCACCAAATCTGGATGATACTTCGTGGTAATGATCAGTTCACTAATCCCACTTGGCTGCCCAATTTTCATTCTTCTAGGTTGAAGCATTCGTTTCCAGTAACAGTTTGAATTTTTAGGTTTCACTCTGTTTTCTCCTACATAGATAGCTGTGTTTGGAATTCTAAATAAAACACGGTTTGTGCTAGCTTTTTGAAACTTGACCAAATGAAGTAGTTCTAAGTTCTATCTGTATGGTTTGTTTCCTCTTGAAGTACCCCATGCAGAGACTGGCGAAAAACACTTTCGTTTGAAAGGGGTTGCAAGCTTCCAAAAAACTACTAGTTTGCTGAAATCTCAGCAAACATTTTTTCACCAAATCTTGATGTACTTGGTGGTAATGATCAGTTCACTAATCCCCCTTGGCTGCCCAATTTTCATTCTTCTAGGTTGAAGCATTCGTTTCAGTAACAGTTTGAATTTTTAGGTTTCACTCTGTTTTCTCCTACATAGATAGCTCTGTTTGGAATTCTAAATCAAAACACTGGTTTGTGCTAGCTCCTTGAAACTTGAGCAAATGAAGTAGTTCTAAGTTCTATCTCTATGGTTTGTTTCTCTTGAAGTACCCCATGCAGAGACTGGCGAAAACACTTTCGTTTGAAAGGGGTTGCCAAGCTTCCAAAAAACTACTAGTTTGCTGAAATCTCAGCAAACATTTTTTTCACCAAATCTGGATGATACTTGGTGGTAATGATCAGTTCACTAATCCCACTTGGCTGCCCAATTTTCATTCTTCTAGGTTGAAGCATTCGTTCCAGTAACAGTTTGAATTTTTAGGTTTCACTCTGTTTTCTCCTACATAGATAGCTGTGTTTGGAATTCTAAATCAACACGGTTTGTGCTAGCTCCTGTGAAACTTGACCAAATGAAGTAGTTCTAAGTTCTATCTGATGGTTTGTTTCCTCTTGAAGTACCCCATGCAGAGACTGGTGAAAAACACTTTTGTTTGAAAGGGGTTGCCAAGCTTCCAAAAAACTACTAGTTTGCTGAAATCTCAGCAAACATTTTTTCACCAAATCTTGATGATACTTGGTGGTAATGATCAGTTCACTAATCCCCCTTGGCTGCCCAATTTTCATTCTTCTAGGTTGAAGCATTCGTTTCCAGTAACAGTTTGAATTTTTAGGTTTCACTCTGTTTACTCCTACATAGATAGCTCTGTTTGGAATTCTAAATCAAAACACGGTTTGTGCTAGCTCCTTGATACTTGACAAAATGCAGTAGTTCTAAGTTCTATCTGTATGGTGTGTTTCCTCTTGAAGTACCCCATGCAGAGACTGGCGAAAAACACTTTCGTTTGAAAGGGGTGGCCAAGCTTCCAAAAAACAACTAGTTTGCTGAAATATCAGCAAACCTTTTTTCACCAAATCTGGATGATACTTGGTGGTAATGATCAGTTCACTAATCCCACTTGGCTGCCCAATTTTTCTTCTTCTAGGTTGAAGCATTCGTTTCCAGTAAGAGTGTGAATTTTTAGGTTTCACTCTGTTTTGTTTTACATAGATAGCTGTGTTTGGAATTCTAAATCACACACGGTTTGTGCTAGCTTTTTGAAACTTGACCAAATGAAGCAGTTCTAAGTTCTATCTCTATGGTTTGTTTCCTCTTGAAATACCCCATGCAGAGACTGGCGAAAAACACTTTCGTTTGAAAGGGGTTGCCAAGCTTCCAAAAATCTACTAGTTTGCTGAAATCTCAGCAAACATTTTTTCACCAAATCTGGATGATACTTGGTGGTAATGATCAGTTCACTAATCCCACTTGGCTGCCCAATTTTTATTCTTCTAGGTTAAAGCATTCGTTTCCAGTAACAGTTTGAATTTTTAGGTTTCACTCTGTTTTCTGCTATATAGTTAGATGTGTTTGAAACTCTAAATCAAACACGGTTTGTGCTAGCTCCATGAAACTTGACCAAATGATGTAGTTCTAAGTTCTATCTGTATGGTTTGTTTCCTCTTGAAGTACCCCATGCAGAGACTTTCGAAAAACACTTTCGTTTGAAAAAAGTTGCCAAGCTTCCAAAAAACTACTAGTTTGCTGAAATCTCAGAAAACATTTTTTCACCGAATCTTGATGATACTTGGTGGTAATGATGAGTTCACTAATCCCACTTGGCTATCCAATTTTTATTCTTCAAGTATGAAGCATTCGTTTCCAGTAAGAGTTTGAATTTTTAGGTTTCACTCTGTTTTCCTCCTACATATATAGCTGTGTTTGGAATTCTAAATAAACACGGTTTGTGCTAGCTTTTTGAAACTTGACCAAATGAAGCAGTTCTAAGTTCTATCTCTATGTTTTGTTTCCTCTTGAAGTACCAAATGCAGAGACTGGCGAAAAACACTTCGTTTGAAATGGGTGTGGCCAAACTTCAAAAAACTACTAGTTTGCTGAAATCTCAGCAAACATTTTTTACCAAATCTGGATGATACTTGGTGGTAATGATCAGTTCACTAATCCCAGTTGGCTGCTCAATTTTCATTCTTCTAGGTTGAAGCATTCGTTTCCAGTAACAGTTTGAATTTTTAGGTTTCACTCTGTTTTCTCCTACATAGATAGCTGTGTTTGGTATTCTAAATCAAACACGGTTTGTGCTAGCTCCTTGAAACTTCACCAAATGAAGTAGTTCTAAGTTCTATCTGTATGGTTTGTTTCCTCTACAAGTACCCCATGCAGAGACTGGCGGAAAAACACTTTCGTTTGAAAGGGGTTGCCAAGCTTCCAAAAACAACTAGTTTGCTGAAAACTCAGCAAACATTTTTTCACCAAATCTTGATGATCTTGGTCGTAATGATCAGTTCACTAATCCCACCTTGGCTGCCCAATTTTTATTCTTCTAGGTTGAAGCATTCATTTCCAGTAACAGTTTGAAATTTCTTAGGTTTCACTCTGTTTTCTCCTACATAGATAGCTGTGTTTGGAATTCTAAATAAAGCACGGTTTGTGCTAGCTCCTTGAAACTTGACCAAATGAAGTAGTTCTAAGTTGTATCTGTATGGTTTGTTTCCTCTTGAAGTACCCCATGCAGAGACTGGCGAAAAACACTTTCATTTTGAAAGGGGTTGCCAAGCTTCCCAAAAATAACTAGTTTGCTGAAATCTCAGCAAACATTTTTTCACCCAATCTGGATGATACTGGTGGTAATGTTCAGTTCACTAATCCCACTTGGCTGCCCAATTTTCATTCTTCTAGGTTGAAGCATTCGTTTCCAGTAACAGTTTGAAATTTTAGGTTTCACTCTGTTTCTCCTACATAGATAGCTGTGTTTGGAATTCTAAATCAAACACGGTTTGTGCTAGCTCCTTGAAAGTTGACACAAATGAAGTAGTTCTAAGTTCTATCTCTATGGTTTGTTTCCTCTTGAAATACCCCATGCAGAGACTGGCGAAAAACACTTTCGTTTGAAAGGGTTTGCCAAGCTTCCAAAAAACTACTAGTTTGCTGAAATCTCAGCAACATTTTTTCACCAAATCTGGATGATACTTCGTGGTAATGATCAGTTCACTAATCCCACTTGGGCTGCCCAATTTTCATTCTTCTAGGTTGAAGGCATTCGTTTCCAGTAACAGTTTGAATTTTTAGGTTTCACTCTGTTTTCTCCTACATAGATAGCTGTGTTTGGAATTCTAAAATAAACACGGTTTGTGCTAGCTTTTTGAAACTTGACCAAATGAAGTAGTTCTAAGTTCTATCTCTATGGTTTGTTTCCTCTTGAAGTACCCCATGCAGAGACTGGCGAAAACACTTTCGTTTGAAAGGGGTTGCCAAGCTTCCAAAAAACTACTAGTTTGCTGAAATCTCAGCAAACATTTTTCACCAAATCTGGATGATACTTGGTGGTAATGATCAGTTCACTAATCCCACTTGGCTGCCCAATTTTTATTCTTCTAGTTGAAGCGTTCGTTTCCAGTAACAGCTTGAATTTTTAGGTTTCACTCTGATTTCTGCTATATAGTTAGATGTGTTTGAAACTCTAAATCAAACACGGTTTGTGCTAGCTCCATGAAACTTGATCAAATGAAGTAGTTTCTAAGTTCTATCTGTATGGTTTGTTTCCTCTTGAAGTACCCCATGCAGAGACAGGCGAAAAACACTTTCGTTTGAAAGGGGTTGCCAAGCTTCCAAAAAAACTACTAGTTTGCTGAAATCTCAGCAAACATTTTTCACCAAATCTTGATGATACTTGGTGGTAATGATCAGTTCACTAATCCACTTGGCTGCCCAATTTTTATTCTTCAATTTTGAAGCATTCGTTTCCAGTAACAGTTTGAAATTTTAGGTTTCACTCTGTTTTCTCCTACATAGATACTGTGTTTGGAATTCTAAATCAAACACGGTTTGTGCTAGCTCCTTGAAACTTGACCAAATGAAGTAGTTCTAAGTTCTATCCTCTATGGTTTGTTTCCTCTTGAAGTACCCCATGCAGAGACTGGCGAAACACACTTTCGTTGAAAGGGGTTGCCAAGCTTCCAAAAAACTACGGAGTTTGCTGAATCTCAGCAAACATTTTTCACCAAATCTGGATGATACTTGGTGGTAATGATCAGTTCACTAATCCACTTGGCTGCCCAATTTTCATTCTTCTAGGTTTGAAGGATTCGTTTCCAGTAACAGTTGGAATTTTTAGGTTTCAACTCTTGTTTTCTCCTACATAGATAGCTGTGTTTGGAATTCTAAATCAACACGGTTTGTGCTAGCTCCTTGAAGCTTGACCAAATGAAGAGTTCTAAGTTCATCTCTATGGTTTGTTTCCCATCTTGAAGTACCCATGCAGAGACTGGCGAAAAACACTTTCGTTTGAAAGGGGTGGCCAAACGTCCAAAAAACTACTAGTTTGCTGAAATCTCAGCAAACATTTTTTCACCAATCTGGATGATACTTGGTGGTAATGATCAGTTCACTAATCCCACTTTGGCTGCCCAATTTTCATTCTTCTAGGTTGAAGCATTCGTTTCAAGTAACAGTTTGAATTTTTAGGTTCAACTCTGTTTCTCCTACATAGATAGCTGTGTTTGGAATTCATAAATCAAACACGGTTTGTGCTAGCTCCTTGAAACTTCACCAAATGAAGTAGTTCTAAGTTCTATCTGTATGGTTTGTTTCCTCTTCAAGTACCCCATGCAGAGACTGGCGAAAAACACTTTTGTTTAAAGGGGGTTGCCAAGCTTCCAAAAAACTACTAGTTTGCTGAAATCTCAGCAAACATTTTTTCACCAATTCTTGATGATACTTGGTGGTAATGATCAGTTCACTAATCCCACTTGGCTGCCCAATTTTTCTTTCTTCTAGGTTGAAGCATTCGATTTCCAGTAAGAGTGTGAATTTTTAGGTTTCACTCTGTTTTGTTTTACATAGATAGCTGTGTTTGGAATTCTAAATCACACACGGTTTGTGCTAGCTTTTGAAACTTGACCAAATGAAGCAGTTCTAAGTTCTATCTCTATGGATTTGTTTCCTCTTGAAGTACCCCATGCAGAGACTGGCGAAAAACACTTTCGTTTGAAAGGGTTGCCAAGCTTCCAAAAGCTACTAGTTTGCTGAAATCTCAGCAAACATTTTTTCACCAAATCTGGATGATACTTGGTGGTAATGATCAGTTCACTAATCCCACTTGGCTGCCCAATTTTATTCTTCTAGGTTAAAGCATTCGTTTTCAGTAACAGTTTGAATTTTTAGGTTTCACTCTGTTTTCTGCTATATAGTTAGATGTGTTTGAAACTCTAAATCAAACACGGTTTGTGCTAGCTCCCATGAAACTTGACCAATGAAAGTAGTTCTAAGTTCTATCTGTATGGTTTGTTTCCTCTTAAGTACCCATGCAGAGACTTTCGAAAAACACTTTCGTTTGAAAAAGTTGCCAAGCTCCAAAAAACTACTAGTTTGCTGAAATCTCAGAAAACATTTTTTCACCGAATCTTGATGATACTTGGTGGTAATGATGAGTTCACTAATCCCACTTGGCTATCCAATTTTTATTCTTCAAGTATGAAGCATTCGTTTCCAGTAAGAGTTTGAATTTTTAGGTTTCACTCTGTTTTCCTACATAGATAGCTGTGTTTGGAATTCTAAATCAATACACGGTTTGTGCTAGCTTTTTGAAACTTGACCAAATGAAGCAGTTCTAAGTTCATATCTCTATGGTTTTGTTTCCTCTTGAAGTACCAAATGCAGAGACTGGCGAAACACACTTTCATTTGAATTGGGTTGCCAAGCTTCCAAAAACTACTAGTTTGCTGAAATCTCAGCAAACATTTTTTTCACCAAATCTAGATGATACTTTGTGGTAATGATAGTTCACTAATCCCCCTTGCCTGCCCAATTTTCATTCTTCTAGGTTGAAGCATTCGTTTCCAGTAACAGTTTGAATTTTTAGGTTTCACTCTGTTTCTCCTACATAGATAGCTCTGTTTGGAATTCTAAATCAAACACGGTTTTTGCTAGCTCCTTGAAACTTGACCAAATTAAGTATTTCTAAGTTCTATCTCTATGGTTTGTTTCCTCTTGAAGTACCCCATGCAGAGACTGGGGAAAAACACTTTCGTTTGAAAGGGTTGCCAAGCTTCCAAAAAACTACTAGTTTGCTGAAATCTCAGCAAACATATTTTCACCAAATCTGGATGATACTTGGTGGTAATGATCAGTTTCACTAATCCCACTTGGCTGCCAATTTTCATTCTTCTAGGTTGAAGCATTCGTTTCCAGTAACAGTTTGAATTTTTAGGTTTCCCTCTGTTTTCTCCTACATAGATAGCTGTGTTTGGAATTCTAAA
This sequence comes from Callospermophilus lateralis, assembly GCF_048772815.1. Classification (NCBI taxonomy): domain Eukaryota; kingdom Metazoa; phylum Chordata; class Mammalia; order Rodentia; family Sciuridae; genus Callospermophilus; species Callospermophilus lateralis. The sequence goes on along the minus strand of NW_027510524.1, from coordinate 20,244 downwards.
TCAAACACGGATTGTGCTAGCTCCTTGGAACTTGACCAAATGAAGTAGTTCTAAGTTCTATCTCTATGGTTTGTTTCCTCTTGAAGTACCCATGCAGAGACTGGCGAAACACACTTTCGTTTGAAAGGGTTGCCAAGCTTCCAAAATACTACTAGTTTGCTGAAATCTCAGCAAACATTTTTTCACAAAATTTTCATGATACTTGGTGGTAATGATCAGTTCACTAATCTCACTTGGCTGCCCATTTTTTATTCTTCTAAGTTGAAGCGTTCGTTTCCAGTAACAGTTTGAATTTTAGGTTTCACTCTGTTTTCTGCTATATTGTTAGATGTGTTTGAAACTCTAAATCAAACACGGTTTGTGCTAGCTCCATGAAACTTGACCAAATGCAGTAGTTCTAAGTTCTATCTGTATGGTTTGTTTCCTCTTGAAGTACCCCATGCAGAGACTGGCGAAAAACACTTTCGTTTGAAAGGGGTGGCCAAGCTTTCAAAAAACAACTAGTTTGCTGAAATCTCAGCAAACATTTTTTCACCAAATCTGATGATACTGGGTGGTAATGATCAGTTCACTAATCCCACTTGGCTGCGAAATTTTCATTCTTCTAGGTGGAAGCGTTCGTTTCCAGTAACAGTTTGAATTTTTAGGTTTCACTCTGTTTTCTGCTATATAGTTAGATGTGTTTGAAACTCTAAATCAAACACGGTTTGTGCTAGCTCCATGAAACTTGACCAAATGCAGTAGTTCTAAGTTCTATCTGTATGGTTGTTTCCTCTTGAAGTACCCCATGCAGAGACTGGCGAAAAACACTTTCGTTTGAAAGGGTTGCCAAGCTTCCAAAAAAACTACTAGTTTGCTGAAATCTCAGCAAACATTTTTTCACCAAATCTTGATGATACTTGGTGTAATGATCAGTTCACTAATCCCACTTGGCTGCCAATTTTATTCTTCAAGTATGAAGCATTCGTTTCCAGTAAAGTTTGAATTTTTAGGTTTCACTCTGTTTTCTCCTACATAGATAGCAGTGTTTGGAATTCTAAATTCAAACCACGGTTTTTGCTAGCTTTTTGAAACTTGAACAAATGAAGCAGTTCTAAGTTCTATCTCTATGATTTTTTTCCTCTTGAAGTACCCCATGCAGAGACTGGCGAAACACACTTTTGTTTGAAAGGGGTTCCCAAGCTTATAAAAAACTACATAGTTTGCTGAAATCTCAGCAAACATTTTTTCACCAAATCTGGATGATACTTGGTGGTAATGATCAGTTCACTAATCCCACTGGGCTGCCCAATTTTCATTCTTCTTGGTTGAAGCATTCGTTTCCAGTAACAGTTTGAATTTTTAGTTTCACTCTGTTTTCTCCTACATAGATAGCTCTGTTTGGAATTCTAAATCAAACACGGTTTGTGCTAGCTCCTTGAAACTTGACCAAATGAAGTAGTTCTAAGTTCTATCTCTATGGTTTGTTTCCTTCTTGACGTATCCCCAGAGACTGGGGAAAAACACTTTCGTTTGAAAGGGGTTGCCATGCCTCCAAAAAACTACTAGTTTGCTGAAATCTCAGCAAACATTTTTTCACCAAATCTGGATGATACTTGGTGGTAATGATAGGTTCACTAATCCCACTTGGCTGCCCAATTTTTATTCTTCTAGGTTGAAGCGTTCGTTTCCAGTAACAGTTTGAATTTTTAGGTTTCACTCTGTTTTTTGCTATATTGTTAGATGTGTTTGAATCTCTAAATCAAACACGGTTTGTGCTAGCTCCAAGAAACTTGACCAAATGAAGTAGTTCTAAGTTCTATCTCTACGGTTTGTTTCCTCTTGAAGTACCCCATGCAGAGACTGGCGAAAAACACTTTCGTTTGAAAAGGGTTGCCACGCTTCCAAAAAACTATTAGTTTGCTGAAATCTCAGCAAACATTTTTTCACCAAATCTGGATGATACTTGGTGGTAATGATAGGTTCACTAATCCCACTTGGCTGCCCAATTTTTATTCTTCTAGGTTGAAGCGTTCGTTTCCAGTAACAGTTTGAATTTTTAGGTTTCACTCTGTTTTCTGCTATATAGTTAGATGTGTTTGAAACTCTAAATCAAACACGGTTTGTGCTAGCTCCATGAAACTTGACCAAATGAAGAAGTTCTAAGTTCTATCTGTATGGTTTGTTTCCTCTTGAAATACCCCATGCAGAGACTGGCGAAAAACACTTTCGTTTGAAAGGGGTTGCCAAGCTTCCAAAAAACTACTAGTTTGCTGAAATCTCAGCAAATATTTTTTCACCAAATCTGAATGATACTTGGTGCTAATGATCAGTTCACTAATCCCACTTGGCTGCCATATTTTCATTCTTCTAGGTGGAAGCATTCGTTTCCAGTAACAGTTTGAATTTTTAGGTTTCACTCTGTTTTCTGCTATATAGTTAGATGTGTTTGAAACTCTAAATCAAACACGGTTTGTGCTAGCTCCTTGAAACTTGACCAAATGAAGTAGTTCTAAGTTCTATCTGTATGGTTTGTTTCCTCTTGAAGTACCCCATGCAGAGACTGGCGAAAAACACTTTCGTTTGAAAGGGGTTGCCAAGCTTCCAAAAAACTACTAGTTTGCTGAAATCTCAGCAAACATTTTTTCACCAAATCTTGATGATACTTGGTGGTAATGATCAGTTCACTAATCCCACTTGGCTGCCCAATTTTTATTCTTCTAGGTTGAAGCGTTCGTTTCCAGTAACAGTTTGAATTTTTAGGTTTCACTCTGTTTTCTGCTATATTGTTAGATGTGTTTGAAACTCTAAATCAAACACGGTTTGTGCTAGCTCCATGAAACTTGACCAAATGAAGTAGTTCTAAGTTCTACCTGTATGGTTTGTTTCCTCTTGAAGTACCCCATGCAGAGACTGGTGAAACACACTTTCGTTTAAAAGGGGTTGCCAAGCTGCCAAAAAACTACTAGTTTGCTGAAATCTCAGCAAACATTTTTTCAAAATATCTGGATGATACTTGGTGGTAATGATCAGTTCACTAATCCCACTTGGCTGCCCAATTTTCATTCTTCTAAGTTGAACCATTCGTTTCCAGTTACAGTTTGAATTTTAGGTTTCACTCTGTTTTCTCCTACATAGATAGCTGTGTTTGGAATTCTAAATCAAACACGGTTTTTGCTAGCTCCTTGAAACTTGACCAAATGAAGTAGTTCTAAGTTGTATCTGTATGGTTTGTTTCCTCTTGAAGTACCCCATGCAGAGACTGGCGAAAAACACTTTCGTTTGAAAGGGGTTGCCAAGCTTCCAAAAAACTACTAGTTTGCTGAAATCTCAGCAAACATTTTTTCACCAAATCTGGATGATACTTGGTGGTAATGATCAGTTCACTAATCCCACTTGGCTGTCCAATTTTTATTCTTCAAGTTTGAAGCATTCGTTTCCAGTAACAGTTTGAAATTTTAGGTTTCACTCTGTTTTCTCCTGCATAGATAGCTGTGTTTGGAATTCTAAATCAAACACGGTTTGTGCTAGCTTTTTGAAACTTGACCAAATGAAGCCGTTCTAAGTTCTATCTCTATGGTTTGTTTCCTCTTGAAGTACCCCATGCAGAGACTGGCGAAACTAACTTTCGTTTGAAAGGGGTTGCCAAGCATCCAAAAAACTACTAGTTTGCTGAAATCTCAGCAAACATTTTTTCACCAAATCTGGATGATACTTGGTGGTAATGATCAGTTCACTAATCCCACTTGGCTGCCCAATTTTCATTCTTCTAGGTTGAAGCATTCGTTTCCAGTAACAGTTTGAATTTTTAGGTTTCACTCTGTTTTCTCCTACATAGATAGCTGTGTTTGGAATTCTAAATCAAACACGGTTTGTGCTAGCTCCTTGAAACTTGACCAAATGAAGTAGTTCTAAGTTCTATCTCTATGGTTTGTTTCCTCTTGAAGTACCCCATGCAGAGACTGGCGAAAAACACTTTCGTTTGAAAGGGGTTGCCAAGCTTCCAAAAAACTACTAGTTTGCTGAAATCTCAGCAAACATTTTTTCACCAAATCTGGATGATACTTGGTGGTAATGATCAGTTCACTAATCCCACTCAGCTGCCCAATTTTCATTCTTCTAGGTTGAAGCATTCGTTTCCAGTAACAGTTTGAATTTTTAGGTTTCAATCTGTTTTCTCCTACATAGTTAGCTCTGTTTGGAATTCTAAATCAAACACGGTTTGTGCTAGCTCCTTGAAACTTGACCAAATGAAGTAGTTCTAAGTTCTATCTCTATGGTTTGTTTTCTCTTGAAGTACCCCATGCAGAGACTGGCAAAAAACACTTTCGTTTGAAAGGGGTTGCCAAGCTTCCAAAAAACTACTAGTTTGCTGAAATCTCAGCAAACATTTTTTCACCAAATCTTGATGATACTTGGTCGTAATTGTCAGTTCACTAATCCCACTTGGCTGCCCAATTTTTATTCTTCTGGGTTGAAGGGTTCGTTTCCAGTAACAGTTTGAATTTTTAGGTTTCACTCTGTTTTCTGCTATATTGTTAGATGTGTTTGAAACTCTAAATCAAACACGGTTTGTGCTAGCTCCATGAAACTTGACCAAATGAAGTAGTTCTAAGTTCTATCTCTATGGTTTGTTTCCTCTTGAAGTACCCCATGCAGAGACTGGCGAAAAACACTTTCGTTTGAAAGGGTTGCCAAGCTTCCAAAAAACTACTAGTTTGCTGAAATCTCAGCAAACATTTTTTCACCAAATCTTGATGATACTTGGTGGTAATGATCAGTTCACTAATCCCACTTGGCTGCCCAATTTTTCTTCTTCTAGGTTGAAGCATTCGTTTCCAGTAAGAGTTTGAATTTTTAGGTTTCACTCTGTTTTCTCCTACATAGATAGCTGTGTTTGGAATTCTAAATAAAACACGGTTTGTGCTAGCTCCTTGAAACTTGACCAAATGAAGTAGTTCTAAGTTCTATCTCTATGATTTGTTTCCTCTTGAAGTACCCCATGCAGAGATTGGCGAAAAACACTTTCGTTTGAAAGGGGTTGCCAAGCTTCCAAAAAACTACTAGTTTGCTGAAATCTCAGCAAACATTTTTTCACCAAATCTTGATGATACTTGGTGGTAATGATCAGTTCACTAATCCCACTTGGCTGCAAAATTTTTATTCTTCTAGGTTGAAGCGTTCGTTTCCAGTAACTGTTTGAATTTTTAGGTTTCACTCCGTTTTCTGCTATATTGTTAGATGTGTTTGAAACTCTAAATCAAACACGGTTTGTGCTAGCTCCTTGAAACTTGACAAAATGAAGTAGTTCTAAGTTCTATCTCTACGGTTTGTTTCCTCTTGGAGCACCCCATGCAGAGACTGGCGAAAAACACTTTCGTTTGACATGGGTTTCCAAGCTTCCAAAAAACTACTAGTTTGCTGAAATCTCAGCAAACATTTTTTCACCAAATCTTGATGATACTTGGTGGTAATGATCAGTTCACTAATCCCACTTGGATGCCCAATTTTTATTCTTCTAGGTTGAAGCGTTCATTTCCAGTAACATTTTGAATTTTTAGGTTTCACTCCGTTTTCTGCTATATTGTTAGATGTGTTTGAAACTCTAAATCAAACACGGTTTGTGCTAGCTCCATGAAACTTGACCAAATTAAGTAGTTCTAAGTTCTATCTCTACGGTTTGTTTCCTCTTGAAGTACCCCATGCAGAGACTGGCGAAAAACACTTTCGTTTGAAATGGGTTGCCAAGCTTCCAAAAAACTACTAGTTTGCTGAAATCTCAGCAAACATTTTTTCACCAAATCTTGATGATACTTGGTGGTAATGATCAGTTCACTAATCCCACTTGGCTGCCCAATTTTCATTCTTCTAGGTTGAAGCATTCGTTTCCAGTAACAGTTTGAATTTTTAGGTTTCACTCTGTTTTCTACTACATAGATAGCTGTGTTTGGAATTCTAAATCAAACACGGTTTGTGCTAGCTCCTTGAAACTTGACCAAATGAAGTAGTTCTAAGTTCTATCTCTACGGTTTGTTTCCTCTTGGAGCACCCCATGCAGAGACTGGCGAAAAACACTTTCGTTTAACACGGGTTTCCAAGCTTCCAAAAAACTACTAGTTTGCTGAAATCTCAGCAAACATTTTTTCACCAAATCTTGATGATACTTGGTGGTAATGATCAGTTCACTAATCCCACTTGGATGCCCAATTTTTATTCTTGTAGGTTGAAGCATTCGTTTCCAGTAACAGTTTGAATTTTTAGGTTTCACTTTGTTGTCTCCTACAGAGATAGCTGTGTTTGGAATTCTAAATCAAACACGGTTTGTGCTAGCTCCTTGAAACTTGACCAAATGAAGTAGTTCTAAGTTCTATCTCTATGGTTTGTTTCCTCTTGAAGTACCCCATGCAGAGACTGGCGAAAAACACTTTCGTTTGAAAGGGGTTGCCAAGCTTCCAAAAAACTACTAGTTTGCTGAAATCTCAGCAAACATTTTTTCACCAAATCTTGATGATACTTGGTGGTAATGATCAGTTCACTAATCCCACTTGGATGCCCAATTTTTATTCTTCTAGGTTGAAGCGTTCGTTTCCAGTAACAGTTTGAATTTTTAGGTTTCACTCTGGTTTCTCCTGCATAGATAGCTGTGTTTGGAATTCTAAATCAAACATGGTTTGTGCTAGCTCCTTGAAACTTGACCAAATGAAGTAGTTCTAAGTTCTATCTCTATGGTTTGTTTCCTCTTGAAGTACCCCATGCAGAGACTGGCAAAAAACACTTTCGTTTGAAAGGGGTTGCCAAGCTTCCAAAAAACTACTAGTTTGCTGAAATCTCAGCAAACATTTTTTCACCAAATATGGATAATACTTGGTGGTAATGATCAGTTCACTAATCCCACTTGGCTGCCCAATTTTTCTTCTTCTAGGTTGAAGCATTCGTTTCCAGTAAGAGTTTGAATTTTTAGGTTTCACTCTGTTTTCTCCTACATAGATAGCTGTGTTTGGAATTCTAAATCAAACACGATTTGTGCTAGCTCCTTGAAACTTGACCAAATGAAGTAGTTCTAAGTTCTATCTCTTTTGTTTCCTCTTGAAGTACCCCATGCAGAGACTGGCGAAATACACTTTTGTTTGAAAGGGGTTGCCAAGCTTCCAAAAAACTACTAGTTTGCTGAAATCTCAGCAAACATTTTTTTCACCAAATCTTGATGATACTTGGTGGTAATGATCAGTAAACTAATCTCACTTGGCTGCCCAATTTTTATTCTTCTAGGTTGAAGCATTCGTTTCCAGTAACAGTTTGAATTTTTAGGTTTCACTCTGTTTTCTCCTACATAGATAGCTGTGTTTGGAATTCTAAATCAAACACGGTTTGTGCTAGCAGCTTGAAACTTGACTAAATTAAGTAGTTCTAAGTTCTATCTCTACGGTTTGTTTCCTCTTGAAGAACCCCATGCAGAGACTGGCGAAAAACACTTTCGTTTGAAATGGGTTGCCAAGCTTCCAAAAAACTACTAGTTTGCTGAAATCTCAGCAAACATTTTTTCACCAAATCTTGATGATACTTGGTGGTAATGATCAGTTCACTAATCCCACTTGGCTGCCCAATTTTCATTCTTCTAGGTTGAAGCATTCGTTTCCAGTAACAGTTTGAATTTTTAGGGTATCACTCTGTTTTCTACTACATAGATAGCTGTGTTTGGAATTCTAAATCAAACACGGGTTTGTGCTAGCTCCTTGAAACTTGACCAAATGAAGTAGTTCTAAGTTCTATCTCTATGGTTTGTTTCCTCTTGAAGTACCCCATGCAGAGACTGGCGAAAACACTTTCGTTTGAAAGGGGTTGCCACGCTTCCAAAAAACTACTAGTTTGCTGAAATCTCAGCAAACATTTTTTCACCAAATCTAGATGATACTTGGTGGTAATGATCAGTTCACTAATCCAACTTGGCTGCCCAATTTTCATTCTTCTAGGTTGAAGCATTCGTTTCCAGTAACAGTTTGAATTTTTAGGTTTCACTCTGTTTTCTCCTACATAGATAGCTGTGTTTGGAATTCTAAATCAAACACGGTTTGTGCTAGCTCCTTGAAACTTGACCAAATGAAGTAGTTCTAAGTTCTATCTCTATGGTTTGTTTCCTCTTGAAGTACCCATGCAGAGACTGGCGAAAAACACTTTGGTTTGAAAGGGGTTGCCAAGCTTTCAAAAACCTACTAGTTTGCTGAAATCTCAGCAAACATTTTTTCACCAAATCTTGATGATACTTGGTGGTAATGATCAGTTCACTAATCCCACTTGGATGAGCAAGTTTTATTCTTCTAGGTTGAAGCGTTCGTTTCTCAGTAACAGTTTGAATTTTTAGGTTTCACTCTGTTTTCTGCTATATAGTTAGATGTGTTTGAAACTCTAAATCAAACACGGATTGTGCTAGCTCCTTGAAACTTGACCAAATGAAGTAAGTTCTAAGTTCTATCTCTATGGTTTCTTTCCTCTTGAAGTACCCCATGCAGAGACTGGCGGAAAACACTTTCGTTTGAAAAAGGTTGCCAAGCTTCCAAAAAATTACTAGTTTGCTGAAATCTCAGCAAACATTTTTTAACCAAATGTTGATAATACTGGTGGTAATGATCAGTTCACTAATCCCACTTGGCTTGCCCAATTTTCATTCTTCTAGATTGAAGCATTCCTTTCCAGGAACAGTTTGAATTTTTAGGTTTCACTCTGTTTTCTCCTACATAGATAGCTGTGTTTGGAATTCTAAATCATACACGGTTTGTGCTACCTCCTTGAAACTTGTCCAAATGAAGTAGTTCTAAGTACTGTCTCTATGGATGGTTTCCTTTTGAAGTACCCCATGCAGAGACTGGCGAAAAACACTTTCGTTTGAAACGGGTTTCCAAGATTCCAAAAATAACTACTAGTTTGCTGAAATCTCAGCAAACATTTTTTCACCAAAGCTTGATGATACTTGGTGGTTAATGATCAGTTCACTAATCCCACTTGGATGCCCAATTTTTATTCTTCTAGGTTGAAGCGTTCATTTCCAGTAACAGTTTGAATTTTTAGGTTTCACTCTGTTTTCTGCTATATAGTTAGATGTGTTTGAAACTCTAAATGAAACACGGTTTGGTGCTAGCTCCTTGAAACTTGACCAAATGAAGTAGTTCTAAGTTCTATCTCTACGGTTGGTTTCCTCTTGAAGTACCCCATGCAGAGACTGGCGAAAAACACTTTCGTTTGAAAGGGGTTGCCAAGCTTCCAAAAAACTACTAGTTTACTGAAATCTCAGCAAACATTTTTTCACCAAATCTTGATGATACTTGGTTGTAATGATCAGTTCACTAATCCCACTTGCTGCCCAATTTTCATTCTTCTAGGTTGAAGCATTCGTTTCCAGTAACAGTTTTGAATTTTTAGGTTTCACTCTGTTTTCTCCTACATAGATAGCTGTGTTTGGAATTCTAAATCAAACACGGTTTGAGCTAGCTCCTTGAAACTTGACCAAATGAAGTAGTTCTAAGTTCTATCTCTATGGTTTGTTTCCTCTTGAAGTACCCCATGCAGAGACTGGCTGAAAAACACTTTCGTTTATAAGGGGTTGCCAAGCTTCCAAAAAACTACTAGTTTGCTGAAATCTCAGCAAACATTTTTTCACCAAATCTTGATGATACTTGGTGGTAATGATCAGTACACTAATCCCACTTGGCTGCCCAATTTTATCTTCTAGGTTGAAGCATTCGTTTCCAGTAACAGTTTGAATTTTTAGGTTTCACTCTGTTTTCTCCTGCATAGATAGCTGTGTTTGGAATACTAAATCAAACACGGTTTGTGGTAGCTCCTTGAAACTTGACGAAATGAAGTGGTTCTAAGTTCTATCTCTATGGTTTGTTTCCTTTTGAAGTACCCCATGCAGATACTGCGAATAACACTTTCGTTGAAACGGGTTTCCAAGTCTTCCAAAAAAATACTAGTTTGCTGAATCTAAGCAAACATTTTTTCACCAAATCTTGATGATACATTGGTGGTAATGATCAGTTCACTAATCCCACTTGTATGAGCAAGTTTTATTCTTCTAGGTTGAAGCGTTCGTTTCCAGTAACAGTTTGAATTTATAGGTTTCACTCTGTTTTCTGCTATAAAGTTAGATGTGTTGAAACTCTATATCAAAACACGATTTGTGCTAGCTCCTTGAAACTTGACCAAATGAAGTAGTTCTAAGTTCTATCTCTATGGTTTGTTTCCTCTTGAAGTACCCCATGCAGAGATTGGCGAAAAACACTTTCGTTTGAAAGGGGTTGCCAAGCTTCCAAAAAATTACTAGTTTGCTGAAATCTCAGCAAACATTTTTTCACCAAATCTTGATGATACTTGGTGGTAATGATCAGTTCACTAATCCCACTTGGCTTGCCCAATTTTCATTCTTCTAGATTGAAGCATTCGTTTCCAGTAACAGTTTGAATTTTTAGGTTTCACTCTGTTTTCTCCTACATAGATAGCTGTGTTTGGAATTCTAAATCAAACACGGTTTGTGCTACCTCCTTGAAACTTGACCAAATGAAGTATTCTATGTTCTATTTCTATGGTTTGTTTCCTTTTGAAGTACCCCATGCAGAGACTGGCGAAAACACTTTCGTTTGGAAACGGGTTTCCAAGCTTCCAAAAAACTACTAGTTTGCTGAAATCTCAGCATACATTTTTTCACCAAATCTTGATGATACTTGGTGGTAATGATCAGTTCACGAATCCACTTGGGATGCCCAATTTTTATTCTTCTAGGTTGAAGCGTTCATTTCCAGTAACAGTTTGAATTTTTAGGTTTCACTCTGTTTTCTGCTATATAGTTAGATGTGTTTGAAACTCCTAAATGAAACACGGTTTGTGCTAGCTCCTTGAAACTTGACCAAATGAAGTAGTTCTAAGTTCTATCTCTACGGTTTGTTTCCTCTTGAAGTACCCCATGCAGAGACTGGCGAAAAACACTTTCGTTTGTAAGGGGTTGCCAAGCTTCCAAAAAACTACTAGTTTGCTGAAATCTCAGCAAACATTTTTTCACCAAATCTTGATGATACTTTGGTGGTAATGATCAGTTCACTAATCCACTTGGCTGCCCAATTTTCATTCTTCTAGGTTGAAGCGTTCGTTTCCAGTACAGTTTTGAATTTTTAGGTTTCACTCTGGTTTCTCCTGCATAGATAGCTGTGTTTGGAATTCTAAATCAAACATGGTTTGTGCTAGCTCCTTGAAACTTGACCAAATGAAGTAGTTCTAAGTTCTATCTCTATGGTTTGTTTCCTCTTGAAGTACCCCATGCAGAGACTGGCAAAAAACACTTTCGTTTGAAAGGGGTTGCCACGCTTCCAAAAACTACTAGTTTGCTGAAATCTCAGCAAACATTTTTTCACCGAATCTAGATGATACTTGGTGGTAATGATCAGTTCACTAATCCAACTTGGCTGCCCAATTTTCATTCTTCTAGGTTGAAGCATTCGTTTCCAGTAACAGTTTGAATTTTTAGGTTTCACTCTGTTTTCTCCTACATAGATAGCTGTGTTTGGAATTCTAAATCAAACACTTTTTGTGCTAGCTCCTTGAAACTTGACCAAATGAAGTAGTTCTAAGTTCTATCTCTATGGTTTGTTTCCTCTTGAAGTACCCCATGCAGAGACTGGCGAAAAACACTTTGGTTTGAAAGGGGTTGCCAAGCTTTCAAAAACCTACTAGTTTGCTGAAATCTCAGCAAACATTTTTTCACCAAATCTTGATGATACTTGGTGGTAATGATCAGTTCACTAATCCCACTTGGATGAGCAAGTTTTTATTCTTCTAGGTTGAAGCGTTCGTTTCCAGTAACAGTTTGAATTTTTAGGTTTCACTCTGTTTTCTGCTATATAGTTAGATGTGTTTGAAACTCTAAATCAAACACGGATTGTGCTAGCTCCTTGAAACTTGACCAAATGAAGTAGTTCTAAGTTCTATCTCTATGGTTTCTTTCCTCTTGAAGTACCCCATGCAGAGACTGGCGGAAAACACTTTCGTTTGAAAAAGGTTGCCAAGCTTCCAAAAAATTACTAGTTTGATGAAATCTCAGCAAACATTTTTTCACCAAATCTTGATGATACTTGGTGGTAATGATCAGTTCACTAATCCCACTTGGTTTTGCCCAATTTTCATTTCTTCTAGATTGAAGCATTCCTTTTCCAGTAACAGTTTGAATTTTTTAGGTTTCACTCTGTTTTCTCCTACATAGATAGCTGTGTTTGGAATTCTAAATCATACACGGTTTGTGCTACCTCCTTGAAACTTGACAAAATGAAGTAGTTCTAAGTTCTGTCTCTATGGATTGTTTCCTTTTGAAGTACCCCATGCAGAGACTGGCGAAAAACACTTTCGTTTGAAACGGGTTTCCAAGCTTCCAAAAAACTACTAGTTTGCTGAAATCTCAGCAAACATTTTTTCACCAAAGCTTGATGATACTTGGTGGTAATGATCAGTTCACTAATCCCACTTGGATGCCCAATTTTTATTCTTCTAGGTTGAAGCGTTCATTTCCAGTAACAGTTTGAATTTTTAGTTTCACTCTGTTTTCTGCTATATAGTTAGATGTGTTTGAAACTCTAAATGAAACACGGTTTGTGCTAGCTCCTTGAAACTTGACCAAATGAAGTAGTTCTAAGTTCTATCTCTATGGTTTGTTTCCTCTTGAAGTACCCCATGCAGAGACTGGCGAAAAACACTTTCGTTTGAAAGGGGTTGCCACGCTTCCAAAAAACTACTAGTTTGCTGAAATCTCAGCAAACATTTTTTCACCAAATCTAGATGATACTTGGTGGTAATGATCAGTTCACTAATCCAACTTGGCTGCCCAATTTTCATTCTTCTAGGTTGAAGCATTCGTTTCCAGTAACAGTTTGAATTTTTAGGTTTCACTCTGTTTTCTCCTACATAGATAGCTGTGTTTGGAATTCTAAATCAAACACGGTTTGTGCTAGCTCCTTGAAACTTGACCAAATGAAGTAGTTCTAAGTTCTATCTCTATGGTTTGTTTCCTCTTGAAGTACCCCATGCAGAGACTGGCGAAAAACACTTTGGTTTGAAAGGGGTTGCCAAGCTTTCAAAAACCTACTAGTTTGCTGAAATCTCAGCAAACATTTTTTCACCACATCTTGATGATACTTGGTGGTAATGATCAGTTAACTAATCCCACTTGGATGAGCAAGTTTTATTCTTCTAGGTTGAAGCGTTCGTTTCCAGTAACAGTTTGAATTTTTAGGTTTCACTCTGTTTTCTGCTATATAGTTAGATGTGTTTGAAACTCTAAATCAAACACGGATTGTGCTAGCTCCTTGAAACTTGACCAAATGAAGTAGTTCTAAGTTCTATCTCTATGGTTTCTTTCCTCTTGAAGTACCCCATGCAGAGACTGGCGGAAAACACTTTCGTTTGAAAAAGGTTGCCAAGCTTCCAAAAAATTACTAGTTTGCTGAAATCTCAGCAAACATTTTTTCACCAAATCTTGATGATACTTGGTGGTAATGATCAGTTCACTAATCCCACTTGGTTTGCCCAATTTTCATTCTTCTAGATTGAAGCATTCCTTTCCAGTAACAGTTTGAATTTTTAGGTTTCACTCTGTTTTCTCCTACATAGATAGCTGTGTTTGGAATTCTAAATCATACACGGTTTGTGCTACCTACTTGAAACTTGACCAAATGAAGTAGTTCTAAGTTCTGTCTCTATGGATTGTTTCCTTTTGATGTACCCCATGCAGAGACTGGCGAAAAACACTTTCGTTTGAAACGGGTTTCCAAGCTTCCAAAAAACTTCTAGTTTGCTGAAATCTCAGCAAACATTTTTTCACCAAAGCTTGATGATACTTGGTGGTAATGATCAGTTCACTAATCCCACTTGGATGCCCAATTTTTATTCTTCTAGGTTGAAGCGTTCATTTCCAGTAACAGTTTGAATTTTTAGGTTTCACTCTGTTTTCTGCTATATAGTTAAATGTGTTTGAAACTGTAAATGAAACACGGTTTGTTCTAGCTCCTTGAAACTTGACCAAATGAAGTAGTTCTAAGTTCTATCTCTACGGTTTGTTTCCTCTTGAAGTACCCCATGCAGAGACTGGCGAAAAACACTTTCGTTTGAAAGGGGTTGCCAAGCTTCCAAAAAACTACTAGTTTACTGAAATCTCAGCAAACATTTTTTCACCAAATCTTGATGATACTTGGTTGTAATGATCAGTTCACTAATCCCACTTGGCTGCCCAATTTTCATTCTTCTAGGTTGAAGCATTCGTTTCCAGTAACAGTTTGAATTTTTAGGTTTCACTCTGTTTTCTCCTACATAGATAGCTGTGTTTGGAATTCTAAATCAATCACGGTTTGAGCTAGCTCCTTGAAACTTGACCAAATGAAGTAGTTCTAAGTTCTATCTCTATGGTTTGTTTCCTCTTGAAGTACCCCAAGCAGAGACTGGCGAAAAACACTTTCGTTTATAAGGGGTTGCCAAGCTTCCAAAAAACTACTAGTTTGCTGAAATCTCAGCAAACATTTTTTCACCAAATCTTGATGATACTTGGTGGTAATGATCAGTACACTAATCCCACTTGGCTGCCCATTTTTTATTCTTCTAGGTTGAAGCATTCGTTTCCAGTAACAGTTTGAATTTTTAGGTTTCACTCTGTTTTCTCCTGCATAGATAGCTGTGTTTGGAATACTAAATCAAACACGGTTTGTGCTAGCTCCTTGAAACTTGACCAAATGAAGTAGTTCTAAGTTCTATCTCTATGGTTTGTTTCCTTTTGAAGTACCCCATGCAGATACTGGCGAAAAACACTTTCGTTTGAAACGGGTTTCCAAGCTTCCAAAAAACTACTAGTTTGCTGAAATCTCAGCAAACATTTTTTCACCAAATCTTGATGATACTTGGTGGTAATGATCAGTTCACTAATCCCACTTGTATGAGCAAGTTTTATTCTTCTAGGTTGAAGCGTTCGTTTCCAGTAACAGTTTGAATTTATAGGTTTCACTCTGTTTTCTGCTATATAGTTAGATGTGTTTGAAACTCTAAATCAAACACGATTTGTGCTAGCTCCTTGAAACTTGACCAAATGAAGTAGTTCTAAGTTCTATCTCTATGGTTTGTTTCCTCTTGAAGTACCCCATGCAGAGATTGGCAAAAAACACTTTCGTTTGAAAGGGGTTGCCAAGCTTCCAAAAAATTACTAGTTTGCTGAAATCTCAGCAAACATTTTTTCACCAAATCTTGATGACACTTGGTGGTAATGATCAGTTCACTAATCCCACTTGGATGCCCAATTTTTATTCTTCTAGGATGAAGCGTTCATTTCCAGTAACAGTTTGAATTTTTAGGTTTCACTCTGTTTTCTGCTATATAGTTAGATGTGTTTGAAACTCTAAATGAAACACGGTTTGTGCTAGCTCCTTGAAACTTGACCAAATGAAGTAGTTCTAAGTTCTATCTCTACGGTTTTTTTCCTCTTGAAGTACCCCATGCAGTGACTGGCGAAAAACACTTTCGTTTGTAAGGGGTTGCCAAGCTTCCAAAAAACTACTAGTTTGCTGAAATCTCAGCAAACCTTTTTTCACCAAATCTTGATGATACTTGGTGGTAATGATCAGTTCACTAATCCCACTTGGCTGCCCAATTTTCATTCTTCTAGGTTGAAGCATTCCTTTCCAGTAACAGTTTGAATTTTTAGGTTTCACTCTGTTTTCTCCTACATAGATAGCTGTGTTTGGAATTCTAAATCAAACACGGTTTGAGCTAGCTCCTTGAAACTTGACCAAATGAAGTAGTTCTAAGTTCTATATCTATGGTTTGTTTCCTCTTGAAGTACCCCATGCAGAGACTGGCGAAAAACACTTTCGTTTATAAGGGGTTGCCAAGCTTCCAAAAAACTACTAGTTTGCTGAAATCTCAGCAAACATTTTTTCACCAAATCTTGATGATACTTGGTGGTAATGATCACTACACTAATCCCACTTGGCTGCCCAATTTTTATTCTTCTAGGTTGAAGCATTCGATTCCAGTAACAGTTTGAATTTTAGGTTTCACTCTGTTTTCTCCTACATAGATAGCTGTGTTTGGAATTCTAAATCAAACACGGTTTGTGCTAGCTCCTTGAATCTTGACCAAATGAAGTAGTTCTAAGTTCTATCTCTATGGTTTGTTTCCTCTTGAAGTACCCCATGCAGAGACTGGCGAAAAACACTTTGGTTTGAAAGAGGTTGCCAAGCTTTCAAAACCTACTAGTTTGCTGAAATCTCAGCAAACATTTTTTCACCAAATCTTGATGATACTTGGTGGTAATGATCAGTTCACTAATCCCACTTGGCTTGCCCAATTTTCATTCTTCTAGATTGAAGCATTCCTTTCCAGTAACAGTTTGAATTTTTAGGTTTCACTCTGTTTTCTCCTACATAGATAGCTCTGTTTGGAATTCTAAATCAAACACGGTTTGTGCTACCTCCTTGAAACTTGACCAAATGAAGTAGTTCTAAGTTCTGTCTCTATGGTTTGTTTCCATTTGAAGTACCCCATGCAGAGACTGGCGAAAAACACTTTCGTTTGATACGGGTTTCCAAGCTTCCAAAAAACTACTAGTTTGCTGAAATCTCAGCAAACATTTTTTCACCAAATCTTGATGATACTTGGTGGTAATGATCAGTTCACTAATCCCACTTGGATGCCCAATTTTTATTCTTCTAGGTTGAAGCGTTCGTTTCCAGTAACAGTTTGAATTTTTAGGTTTCACTCTGTTTTCTGCTATATAGTTAGATGTGTTTGAAACTCTAAATCAAACACGGATTGTGCTAGCTCCTTGAAACTTGACCAAATGAAGTAGTTCTAAGTTCTATTTCTATGGTTTCTTTCCTCTTGAAGTACCCCATGCAGAGACTGTCGGAAAACACTTTCGTTTGAAAAAGGTTGCCAAGCTTCCAAAAAATTACTAGTTTGCTGAAATCTCAGCAAACATTTTTTCACCAAATCTTGATGACACTTGGTGGTAATGATCAGTTCACTAATCCCACTTGGCTTGCCCAATTTTCATTCTTCTAGATTGAAGCATTCGTTTCCAGTAACAGTTTGAATTTTTAGGTTTCACTCTGTTTTCTCCTACATAGATAGCTGTGTTTGGAATTCTAAATCAAACACGGTTTGTGCTACCTCCTTGAAACTTGACCAAATGAAGTATTCTATGTTCTATTTCTATGGTTTGTTTCCTTTTGAAGTACCATATGCAGAGACTGGCGAAAAACACTTTCGTTTGAAACGGGTTTCCAAGCTTCCAAAAAACTACTAGTTTGCTGAAATCTCAGCAAACATTTTTTCACCAAATCTTGATGATACCTGGTGGTAATGATCAGTTCACTAATCCCACTTGGATGCCCAATTTTTATTCTTCTAGGTTGAAGCGTTCATTTCCAGTAACAGTTTGAATTTTTAGGTTTCACTCTGTTTTCTGCTATATAGTTAGATGTGTTTGAAACTCTAAATCAAACACGGTTTGTGCTAGCTCCTTGAAACTTGACCAAATGAAGTAGTTCTAAGTTCTATCTCTACGGTTTTTTCCTCTTGAAGTACCCCATGCAGTGACTGGCGAAAAACACTTTCGTTTGTAAGGGGTTGCCAAGCTTCCAAAAAACTACTAGTTTGCTGAAATCTCAGCAAACATTTTTTCACCAAATCTTGATGATACTTGGTGGTAATGATCAGTTCACTAATCCCACTTGGCTGCCCAATTTTCATTCTTCTAGGTTGAAGCATTCCTTTCCAGTAACAGTTTGAATTTTTAGGTTTCACTCTGTTTTCTCCTACATAGATAGCTGTGTTTGGAATTCTAAATCAAACACGGTTTGAGCTAGCTCCTTGAAACTTGACCAAATGAAGTAGTTCTAAGTTCTATATCTATGGTTTGTTTCCTCTTGAAGTACCCCATGCAGAGACTGGCGAAAAACACTTTCGTTTATAAGGGGTTGCCAAGCTTCCAAAAAACTACTAGTTTGCTGAAATCTCAGCAAACATTTTTTCACCAAATCTTGATGATACTTGGTGGTAATGATCACTACACTAATCCCACTTGGCTGCCCAATTTTTATTCTTCTAGGTTGAAGCATTCGATTCCAGTAACAGTTTGAAATTTTAGGTTTCACTCTGTTTTCTCCTACATAGATAGCTGTGTTTGGAATTCTAAATCAAACACGGTTTGTGCTAGCTCCTTGAATCTTGACCAAATGAAGTAGTTCTAAGTTCTATCTCTATGGTTTGTTTCCTCTTGAAGTACCCCATGCAGAGACTGGCGAAAAACACTTTGGTTTGAAAGAGGTTGCCAAGCTTTCAAAACCTACTAGTTTGCTGAAATCTCAGCAAACATTTTTTCACCAAATCTTGATGATACTTGGTGGTAATGATCAGTTCACTAATCCCACTTGGCTTGCCCAATTTTCATTCTTCTAGATTGAAGCATTCCTTTCCAGTAACAGTTTGAATTTTTAGGTTTCACTCTGTTTTCTCCTACATAGATAGCTCTGTTTGGAATTCTAAATCAAACACGGTTTGTGCTACCTCCTTGAAACTTGACCAAATGAAGTAGTTCTATGTTCTGTCTCTATGGTTTGTTTCCATTTGAAGTACCCCATGCAGAGACTCGCGAAAAACACTTTCGTTTGATACGGGTTTCCAAGCTTCCAAAAAACTACTAGTTTGCTGAAATCTCAGCAAACATTTTTTCACCAAATCTTGATGATACTTGGTGGTAATGATCAGTTCACTAATCCCACTTGGATGCCCAATTTTTATTCTTCTAGGTTGAAGCGTTCGTTTCCAGTAACAGTTTGAATTTTTAGGTTTCACTCTGTTTTCTGCTATATAGTTAGATGTGTTTGAAACTCTAAATCAAACACGGATTGTGCTAGCTCCTTGAAACTTGACCAAATGAAGTAGTTCTAAGTTCTATTTCTATGGTTTCTTTCCTCTTGAAGTACCCCATGCAGAGACTGTCGGAAAACACTTTCGTTTGAAAAAGGTTGCCAAGCTTCCAAAAAATTACTAGTTTGCTGAAATCTCAGCAAACATTTTTTCACCAAATCTTGATGATACTTGGTGGTAATGATCAGTTCACTAATCCCACTTGGCTTGCCCAATTTTCATTCTTCTAGATTGAAGCATTCTTTTGCAGTAACAGTTTGAATTTTTAGGTTTCACTCTGTTTTCTCCTACATCGATAGCTCTGTTTGGAATTCTAAATCAAACACGGTTTGTGCTACCTCCTTGAAACTTGACCAAATGAAGTAGTTCTAAGTTCTGTCTCTATGGTTTGTTTCCTTTTGAAGTACCCCATGCAGAGACTGGCGAAAAACACTTTCGTTTGATACGGGTTTCCAAGCTTCCAAAAAACTACTAGTTTGCTGAAATCTCAGCAAACATTTTTTCACCAAATCTTGATGATACTTGGTGGTAATGATCAGTTCACTAATCCCACTTGGATGCCCAATTTTTATTCTTCTAGGTTGAAGCGTTCATTTCCAGTAACAGTTTGAATTTTTAGGTTTCACTCTGTTTTCTGCTATATAGTTAGATGTGTTTGAAACTCTAAATGAAACACGTTTGTGCTAGCTCCTTGAAACTTGACCAAATGAAGTAGTTCTAAGTTCTATCTCTACGGTTTGTTTCCTCTTGAAGTACCCCATGCAGAGACTGGCGAAAAACACTTTCGTTTGAAAGGGGTTGCCAAGCTTCCAAAAAACTACTAGTTTGCTGAAATCTCAGCAAACATTTTTTCACCAAATCTTGATGATACTTGGTGGTAATGATCAGTTCACTAAATCCACTTGTATGAGCAAGTTTTATTCTTCTAGGTTGAAGCGTTCGTTTCCAGTAACAGTTTGAATTTTTAGGTTTCACTCTGTTTTCTGCTATATAGTTAGATGTGTTTGAAACTCTAAATCAAACACGATTTGTGCTAGCTCCTTGAAACTTGACCAAATGAAGTAGTTCTAAGTTCTATCTCTATGGTTTGTTTCCTCTTGAAGTACCCCATGCAGAGACTGGCGAAAAACACTTTCGTTTGAAAGGGGTTGCCAAGCTTCCAAAAAATTACTAGTTTGCTGAAATCTCAGCAAACATTTTTTCACCAAATCTTCATGATACTTGGTGGTAATGATCAGTTCACTAATCCCACTTGGCTTGCCCAATTTTCATTCTTCTAGATTGAAGCATTCGTTTCCAGTAACAGTTTGAATTTTT
>NW_027510523.1:0-33264 GCF_048772815.1 Callospermophilus lateralis | reverse complement strand
TAGACGAACGCTTCAACCTAGAAGAATACAATTTGGTGAGCCAAGTGGGATTTGGGTACTGATCATTACCACCAAGTATCATCAAGATTGGGTGAAAAAATATTTGCTGGTATTTCGGAAACTCGTTATTTCTTAGAATCTTGGCAACCCCTCTCAATGAAAGTGCTTTTCTGCAGTCTGGGCCTAGGGCTACTTGAAGAGGAAACAAACCATAGACAAAACTGATAACTCCGTTATTTTGTCAAGTTTCAAAGAGCTACTACAAACCATGTTGGATTTAGAGTTCCAAATTCATCTATCTATATAGGAGAGAACAGAGGGAAACCTACATATAAAAACTGCTACTGTAGACGAACGCTTCAACCTAGAAGAACAAAATTTGATGAGCCAAGTGGAATTTGTGTACTGATCATTACCACCAAGTATCATCAAGATTGGGTGAAAAAATATTTGCAGGTATTTCAGAAACTCATTATTTGTTTTAAGCTTGGCAGCCCCTCTCAATGAACGTGCTTTTCCACAGTTTGTGCCTAGGGCTACTTGAAGAGGAAACAAACCATAGAGGCAAAACTGAGAACTTCTTTATTTTGTCAAGTTTCAAAGAGCTACTACAAACCATGTTGGATTTAGACTACCAAATTCATCTATCTGTATAGGAGAGAACAGAGTGAAACCTAAATATAAAAACTGCTACTCTAGACGAACACTTCAACCTAGAAGAACAAAATTTTTTGAGCCAAGTGGGATTTGTGTACTGATCATTACCACCAAGTATCATCAAGATTGGGTGAAAAAATATTTGCTGGTATTTCGGAAACTCGTTATTTCTTAGAAGCTTGGCAACCCCTCTCAATGAAAGTGCTTTTCTACAGTCTGTGCCTAGGGCTACTTGAAGAGGAAACAAACCATAGACAAAACTGATAACTGCGTTATTTTGTCAAGTTTCAAAGAGCTACTACAAACCATGTTGGATTTAGAGTTCCAAATTCATCTATCTATATAGGAGAGAACAGAGGGAACCCTAAAAATATAAACTGCTACTGTAAAAGAACGCTTCAAACTAGAAGAACAAAATTTGGTGAGCCAAGTGGGATTTGTGTACCGATCATTACCACCACGTATCATCAAGATTGGGTGAAAAAATATTTGCTGGTATTTCGGAAACTCGTTATTTCTTAGAAGCTTGGCATCCCCTCTCAATGAATGTGCTTTTCCCCAGTCTGTGCCTAGGGCTACTTGAAGAGGAAACAAATCATAGAGACAAAACTGAGAACTACTTTGTGTTTTCAAGTTTCAAAGAGCTACTACAAACCATGTTGTATTTAGAGTTCCAAATTGATCTATCTATATAGGAGAGAACAGAGGGACACCTAAAAATATAAACTGCCTCTGTAAACGAACGCTTCAACCTAGAAGAACCAAATTTGGTGATCAAGTGGGATTTGTGTACTGATCATTACCACCAGTATCATCAATTTGGGTGAAAAAATATTTGCTGGTATTTTGGAAACTCGTTATTTCTTAGAAGCTTGACAACAACTGTCAGTGAAAGTGCTTTTCCACAGTCTGTGCCAAGGGCTACTTGAAGAGGAAACAAAAAATAGAGACAAAACTGAGAACTCCATTATTTTGTCAAGGTTCAGAGAGCTACTACAAACCATGTTGGATTTAGAGTTCCAAATTCATCTATCTATATAGGAGAGAACAGTGTGAAACCTAAAAATATAAACTGCTATTGTAAACGAACGCTTCAACCTAGAAGAACAAAATTTGGTCAGTCAAGCGGGATTTGTGTACTTGTCATTACCACCACGTATCATCCAGATTGGGTGAAAAAATATTTGCTGGTATCTCAGAAACTCGTAATTTCTTGGAAGCTTGGCAACCCCTTTAAATGAAAGTGCTTTTCCACAGTCTCTGCTTAGTGCTACTTGAAGAGGAAACAAACCATAGAGACAAAACTGAGAAGTACTTTTTTTTGTCAAGTTTCAAAGAGCGACTACAAACCATGTTGTATTTAGAGTTCCAAATTGATCTACCTATATAGGAGAGAACAGAGGGACACCTAAAAATATGAACTGCTACTGTAAATGAACGCTTCAACCTAGAAGAACAAAATTTCGTGAGCCAAGTGGGATTTGTGTACTTGTCATTACCACCAATTATCATCAAGATTGGGTGAAAAAATATTTGCTGGTATTTCTGAAACTCGTTATTTGTTAGAAGCTTGGCAACCCCTCTCAATGAAAGTGCTTTTCCACAGTCTCTGCCTAGTGCTACTTGAAGAGGAAACAAACCATAGAGACAAAACTGAGAACTTCTTTATTTTCTCAATTTTCAAAGTAATACTACAAACCATGTTGGATTTATTACCAACTTCATCTATCTATATAGGAGAGAACAGAGTGAAACCTAAATATTAAAATGGCTACTGTAGACAAACGCTTCAAACTAGAAGAAGAAAATTTGGTGAGCCAAGTGGGATTTGTGTACTGATCATTACCACCAAGTATCATCAAGATTGGGTGAAAAAATATTTTCGGTTATATCGGAAACTCGTTATTTCTTAGAAGCTTTGCAACCCCTCTCAATGAAAGTGCTTTTCCACAGTCTGTGCCTAGGGCTACTTGAAGAGGAAAGAAACTATAGAGACAAAACTGAGAACTCCTTTATTTTGTCAAGTTTCAAAGAGCTACTACAAACCATGTTGGATTTAGAGTTCCAAATTCATCTATCTATATAGGAGAGAACAGAGTGAAACCTAAAAATAGAAACTGCTACTGTAAAAGAAAGCTTCAACCTAGAAGAACAAAATTGGGTGAGTCAAGTGGGTTATGTACCGATCATTACCACCAAGTATGATCAAGATTGGGTAAAAAATATTTGCTGGTATTTCGGAAACTCGTTATTTTTGGAAGCTTGGCAACCCATTTTAATGAAAGTGATTTTCCACAGTCTCTGCTTAGGTCTACTTGAAGAGGAAACAAATCATAGAGACAATAGTGAGAACTGCTTTTTTTGTCAAGTTTCAAAGACCTACTACAAAACATGTTGGATTTAGAGTTCCAAATTCATCTATCTATATAGAATAGAACAGAGTGAAACCTAATGTAAAAACTGATACTGTAGACGAACGCTTCAACCTAGAAGAACAAAATTGGTGAGCCAAGTGGGATTGGCGTACTGATCATTACCACTAAGAATCATCAAGATTGGGTGAAAAAATATTTGCTGGTATTTCGGAAACTCGTTATTTCTTAGAAGCTTGGCAACCCCTCTCAAGGAAAGTGCTTTTCCACAGTCTGTGCCTAGGGATACATGAAGAGGAAACAAACCATAGAGACAAAACTGAGAACTTCTTTATTTTGTCAAGTTTCAGAGAGCTACTACAAACCGTGTTGGATTTAGAGTTCAAAATTCATCTATCTATATAGGAGAGAACAAAGTAATACCTAAAAATAAAAACTGCTACTATAAACCAACGCTTCAACCTAAATGAACAAATTTGGTTAGCCAAGTGGGATTTGTGTACTTGTCATTACCACCACGTATCATCAAGATTGGGTGAAAAAGTATTTGTTGGTTTTCCAAAACTCATAATTTCTTGGAAGCTTGGCAACTCCTTTCAATGAAAGTGCTTTTCCATAGTCTCTGCTTATAGCTACTTGATGACGAAACAAATCATAGAGACACAACTGAGAACTACTTTTTTTTGTCAAGATTCAAAGAGTTACTACAAACCATGTAGGATTTAGAGTTCCAAATTCTTCTATCTATATTAGAGAGAACAGAGTTAAACCTAAATAGAAAAACCACTACTGTAGACGAACGCTTAAACCTAGAAGAAGAAAATTTGGTGAGCCAAGTGGGATTTATGTACTGATCATTACCACCACGTATCATGAAGATTGGGCGAAAAAATATTTGCTGGTATTTCCGAAACTCGTAATTTCTTGGAAGCTTGGCAACCCCTTTCAATGAAAGTGCTTTTACACAGTCTCTGCTTAGGGCTATTTGAAGAGAAAACAAATCATAGAGACAAAACTGAGAACTCCTTTTTTTGTTAAGTTTCTAAGAGCTACTACAAACCATGTTGGATTTAAAGTTCCAAATTCATCTATCTATATAGGAGAGAACAGAGGGAAACCTAAATATAAAAACTGATACTGTAGACGAATGCTTCAACCTAGAAGAACAAAATTTGATGAGCCAAGTGGGATTTGTGTACTGATCATTACCACTAAGTATCATGAAGATTTGGAGAAAAAATATTTGCTGGTATTGCAGAATTTCGTTCTTTCTTAGAAGCTTGGCAATCCCTCTCAATGAAAGTGCTTTTCCACAGTCTGTGCCTAGGGCTACTTGAAGAGGAAACAAAACCATAGAGACAAAACTGAGAACTCCTTTATTTTGTCAAGTTTCAAAGAGCCTCTACAAACCATGTTGGATTTAGAGTTCCAAATTCATCTATCTATATAGGAGAGAACAGAGTGAAACCTAAAAAATAAAAATTGCTACTGTAAACGAACGCTTCAACCTACAAGAACAAAATTTGGTGATCCAAGTGGGATTTATTTACTGATCATTACCACCATGTATCATAAAGATTTTTGGAAAAATATTTGCTGGTATTTCGGAAACTCGTTATTTCTTAGAAGCTTGGCATCCCCTCTCAATGAAAGTGCTTTTCCACAGTCTGTGCCTAGGGCTACTTGAAGAAGAAACAAACCATAGCGACAAAACTGAGAACTCCTTTATTTTGTCAAGTTTCCAAGAGCTACTACAAACCATGTTGGATTTAGAGTTTCAAATTCATCTATCTATATAGGAGAGAACAGAGGGAATCCTAAAAATATAAACTGCTACTGTAAACGAACGCTTCAACCTAGAAAGACAAAATTTGGTGAGCCAAGTGGGATTTGTTTACCGATCATTACCACCAAGTATCATAAAGATTGGGTGAAAAAATATTTGCTGGTATTTCAGAAACTCGTTATATCTTGGAAGCTTGGCAACCCCTTTCAAAGAAAGTGCTTTTCCACAGTCTGTGCTTAGGACTACTTGAAGAGAAAACAAACCATAGAGAAAAATGAGATCTACTTTATTTTGTCAAGTTTCAAAGAGCTACTACAAACCATTTCGGATTTAGAGTTCTAAATTCATCTATCTATATAAGAGAGAACAGAGTGAAACCAACATATAAAAACTGCTACTGTAGACGAAAGCTTCAACCAAGAAGAACACAATTTGGTGAGCCAAGTGGGATTTGTGTACTGATCATTACCACCACGTATCATCAATATTGGGTGAAAAAGTATTTGCTGGTATTTCGGAAACTCGTTATTTCTTAGAAGCTTGCCAACCTCTCTCAATGAAAGTGCTTTTCCACAGTCTGTGCCTAGGGGTACTTGAAGAGGAAACAAACCATAGAGAAAAAACTGAGAACAGCTTTATTTTGTCACGTTTCAAAGAGCTACTAAAAACCATGTTGGATTTATAGTTCCAAATTCATCTATCTATATAGGAGAGAAAAGAGGGAAACCTAAATATAAAAACTGCTACTGTAGACAAACGCTTCAACCTAGAAGAACAAAATTTGTTGAGCCAAGTAGGATTTGTGTACTGATCATTACCACCAAGTATCATCAAGATTGGGTGAAAAAATATTTGCTGGTATTTCGGAAACTCGTTATTTCTTAGAAGATTGCAACCCCTCTCAATGAAAGTGTTTTTCTACAGTCTGTGCCTAGGGCTACTTGAAGAGGAAACAAACCATAGAGTCAAAACTGAGAACTCCTTTAGTTTGTCAAGTTTCAAAGAGCTACTACACACCATGTTGGATTTAGTGTTCCAAATTCATTTATCTATATAAAAGAGTACAGAGTGAAACCTAAAAATGAAAACTGCTACAATAAACGAACACTTCAACCTAGAAGAACAAAATTTTGTGAGGCAGTGGGATTTGTGTACATGTCATTACCTCCACGTATCATCCAGATTGGGTGAAAAAATATTTGCTGGAATTTCGGAAACTCATTTTTTCTTAGAAGCCTTGCAACACCTCTAATGAAAGTGCTTTTCCACAGTCTGTGCCTAGGGATACTTGAAAAGAAAACAAACCGTAGAGACAAAACTGAGAACTCCTTTATTTTGTCAAGTTTCAAAGAGCTACTTCAAACCATGTTGGATTTAGAATTCCAAATTCATCTATCTATATAGGAGAGAACAGAGGGAAACCTAAATATAAAAAACTGCTACTGTAGACGAACGCTTAAACCTAGAATAACAAAATTTGGTGAGCCATGTGGTATTTGTGTACTGATCATTACCACCAAGTATCATCAAGATTGGGTGAAAATATTTGATGGTATTTCGGTAACTCGTTATTTATTAGAAGCTTGGCAACCCCTCTCAATGAAAGTGCTTTTCCCCTCTGTGCCTAGGGCTACTTGAAGAGGAAACAAACTCTAGAGACAAAACTGAGAACTCCTTTATTTTGTCAAGTTTCAAAGAGCTACTACAAACCATGTTGGATTTAGAGTTTCAAATTTATCTATCTATGTAGGAGAGAACAGAGTGAAACCTAAAAATAAAAACTGCTACTTTAAACCAACGCTTCAACTTAGAAGAACAAAATTTGGTGAGCCAAGTGAGATTTGTGTACTTGTCATTACCACCACGTATCATCAAGATTGGGTGAAAAAATATTTGCTGGTATTTCAGAAACTCGCAATTTCTTGGAAGCTTGGAAACCCCTTTCAATGAAAGTGGTTTTCCACAGTCTCTGCTTAGGGCCACTTGTAGACTATACAAACCATAAAGACAAAACTGAGAACTCCTTTTTTTGTCAAGTTTCAAAGACCTACTACAAACCATGTTGGATTTAGAGTTCCAAATTCATCTATCTATATAGGAGAGAACAGATGGAACCCTAAAAATATAAACTACTACTGTAAAAGAACGCTTCAAACTAGAAGAACAAAATTTGGTGAGCCAAGTGGGATTTGTGTACCGATCATTACCACCAAGTATCATCAAGATTGGGTGAAAAAATATTTGCTGGTATTTCGGAAACTCGTTATTTCTTAGATGCTTGGCAACCCCTCTAATGAAAGTGCTTTCCACAGTCTGTGCCTAGGGCTACTTGAAGAGGAAACAAACCATAGAGACAAAACTGAGAACTCCTTTATTTTGTCAAGTTTCAAAGAGCTACTACAAACCATGTTGGATTTAGTGCTCCAAATTCATCTATCTATATAGGAGAGAAAAGAGTGTAACCTAAATATAAAAACTGCTACTGTAGACGAACGCTTCAACCTAGAAGAACAAACTTTGTTGAGCCAAGTGGGATGTGTGTACCGATCATTACCACCAAGTATCATCAAGATTGGGTGAAAAAATATTTGCTGGTATTTCGGAAACTCGTAATTTCTTGGAAGCTTGGCAACCCCTTTCAATGAAATTGCTTTTCCACAGTCTGTGCCTAGGGCTACTTGAAGAGGAAACAAACATAGAGACAAAACTGAGAACTCCTTTATTTTGTCAAGTTTCAAAGAGCTACTACAAACCATGTTGGATTTAGAGTTCCAAATTCATCTATCTATATAGGAGAGAACAGAGGGAAACCTAAATATAAAAACTGCTACTGTAGACGAACGCTTAAACCTAGAAGAACAAAATTTGGTGAGCCATGTGGGATTTGTGTACTGATCATTACCACCAAGTATCATCAAGATTGGGTGAAAATATTTGATGATATTTCGGTAACTCGTTATTTCTTTGAAGCTTGGCAACCCCTCTCAATGAATGTGCTTTTCCACAGTCTGTGCTTAGGGCTACTTGAAGAGGAAACAAACCATAGACAAAACTGATAACTCCGTTATTTTGCAAAGTTTCAAAGAGCTACTACAAACCATGGTGGATTTAGAGTTCCAAATTCATCTATCTATATAGGAGAGAACAGAGGGAACCCTAAAAATATAAACGGCTACTGTAAAAGAACGATTCAAACTAGAAGAACAAATTTTGGTGAGCCAAGTGGGATTTGTGTAACAATCATTACCACCAAGTATCATCAAGATTTGGTGAAAAAATATTTGCTGGTATTTCGGAAACTCGTTATTTCTTAGAAGCTTGGCAACCCCTCTAATGAAAGTGTTTTTCCACAGTCTGTGCCTAGGGCTACTTGAAGAGGAAACAAACCATAGAGACAAAACTGAGAACTCCTTTATTTTGACAAGATTCAAAGAGCTACTACGAACCATGCTGTATTTAGAGTTCCAAATACATATATCTGTATAGGAGAGAACAGTGTGAAACCTAAATATAAAAACTGCTACTGTATACGAACGCTTCAACCTAGAAGAACAAAATTTGGTGAGCCAAGTGGGATTTGTGTACTGATGATTACCACCAAGGATCATCAAGATTGGGTGAAAAATTATTTGCTGGTATTTCGGAAATTCGTTATTTCTTAAAAGCTTGGCAACCCTTCTCAATGAAAGTGCTTTTCCACAGTCTGTGCCTAGGGCTACCTGAAGAGGAAACAAACCATAGAGACAAAACTGAGAACTCCTTTAGTTTGTCAAGTTTCAAAGAGCTACTACACACCATGTTGGATTTAGAGTTCCAAATTCATCTATGTATATAAAAGAGAACAGAGTGAAACTAAAAATAAAAACTGCTACAGTAAACGAGCAATTCAACCTAAAGAACAAAATTTGGTGAGGCAAGTGGGATTTGTGTACCTGTCATTACCTCCACGTATCATCCAGATTGGGTGAAAAAATATTTGCTGGAATTTCGGAAACTCATTATTTCTTAGAAGCCTTGCAACACCTCTAATGAAAGTGCTTTTCCACAGACTGTGCCTAGGGGTACTTGAAAAGAAAACAAACCATGGAGACAAAACTGAGAACTCCTTTATTTTGACAAGTTTCAAAGAGCTACTAAAAACCATGTTGGATTTAGAGTTCCAAAATCATCTATCTATATAGGAAGGAACAGCGTGGAATACCTAAAAATATAAACTGCTACTGTAAATAAACACTTCAACCTAGAGAAACAAAATTTGGTGAGCCACGTTGGATTTGTGTACTTGTCATTACCACCATGTATCATGAAAATTGAGTGAAAAAATATTTGCTGGTGTTTCGGAAACTCGTAATTTCTGGGAAGCTTGCCAAACCCTTTCAAAGAAATTGCTTTTCCAGAGTCTCTGCTTAGGACTACATGAAGAGGAAACAAACCATAGAGACAAAACTGAGAACTCCTTTTTTGTCAAGTTTCTAAGAGCTGCTACAAACCATGTTGGATTTAGACTTCCAATATCATCTATCTATATAGGTGAGAACAGAGGGAAACCTACATATAAAAACTGCTACTGTAGACTAACGCTTCAACCTAGAAGAACAAAATTTGATGAGCCAAGTGGGATTTGTGTACTGATCATTACCACCAAGTATCACCAAGATTGGGTGAAAAAATATTTGCTGGTATTTCGATAACTCGTTATTTCTTAGAAGCTTGGAAACCCCTCTCAATGAATGTGCTTTTCCACAGTCTGTGCCTAGGGCTACTTGAAGAGGAAACAAACTATAGAGACAAAACTGAGAACTCCTTTATTTTGTCAAGTTTCAAAGAGCTACTACAAACCATGTTGGATTTAGAGTTTCAAATTAATCTATCGATATAGGAGAGAACAGAGTGCAACCTAAAAATAAAAACTGCTACTTTAAACCAACACTTCAACCTAGAAGAACAAAATTTGGTGAGCCAAGTGGGATTTGTGACCTGACATTACCACCACGTATCATCAAGATTGGGTGAAAAAATATTTGCTTGTATTTCGGAAACTCCTTATTTCTTAGATGCTTGGCAACCCCTCTAATGAAAGTGCTTTTCCACAGTCTGAGCCTAGGGCTACTTGAAGAGGAAACAAACCATAGAGACAAAACGGAGAACTTCTTTATTTTGTCAAGTTTCAAAGAGCTACTACAAACCATGTTGGATTTATACTTCCAAATTCATTTATCTATATAAAAGGTAACAGAGTGAAGCCTAAAAAAAAAACTGCTACTGTAAACGAACACTACAACCTAGAAGAACAAAATTTGGTGAGGCAAGTGGGATTTGTCTACCTGTCATTACCACCACGTATCATCCAGATTGGGTGAAACAATATTTGCTGGTATTTCGGAAACTCGTAATTTCTAAGAAGCTTGGCAACCCCTTTCAGTGAAAGTGCTTTTCCACAGTCTGTACCTAGGGTTACTTGAAGAGGAAACAAACCATAGAGACAAAACTGAGAACTCCTTTATTTTCTCAAGTTTCAAAAAGCTACTACAAACCTTGTTGGATTTAGAATTCCAAATTCTTCTATCTATATAGGAGGGAACAGCTTGAAACCTAAAAATAAAAACTGCTACTGTAGACGAACGCTTCAACCTAGAAGAACAAAATTTAATGAGCCAAGTGGCATTTGTGTACTGATCATTACCACCAAGTATCATCAAGATTTGGTGAAAAAATATTTGCTGGTATTTCAGAAACTCGTTATTTGTTAGAAGCTTGGCAGCCCCTCTCAATGAAAGTGCTTTTCCACAGTTTTTGCCTAGGACTACTTGAAGAGGAAACAAACCATAGAGGCAAAACTGAGAACTCCTTTATTTTGTCAAGTTTCAAAGAGCTACTACAAACCATGTTGGATTTAGACTTCCAAATTCATCTATCTGTATAGGAGAGAACAGAGTGAAACCTAAGTATAAAAACTGCTACTCTAGACGAACGCTTCAACCTAGGAGAACAAAATTTGCTGAGTCAAGTTTGATTTGTGTACTGATCATTACCACCAAGTATCATCAAGATTGGGTGAAAAAATATTTGCTGGTATTTCAGAAACTCGTTATTTCTTAGAAGCTTGGCAACAACTCTCAATGAAAGTGCTTTTCCACAGTCTGTGCCTAGGGCTACTTGAAGAGGAAACAAACCATAGAGACGAAACTGAGAACTCCTTTATTTTGTCAAGTTTCAAAGAGCTACTACAAACCATGTTGGATTTAGAGTTCCAAATTCATCTATCTATATAGTAGGGAACAGAGTGAAACCTAAAATTAAAAAAATGTTACTGTAAATGAACGCTTCAACCTAGAAGAACAAAAATTGGTGAGCCATGTGGGATTTGTGTACTTTTCATTACCACCATGTATCATAAAGATTGGGTGAAAAAATATTTGCTGGTATTTCGGAAACTCGTAATTTCTTGGAAGCTTGGCAACCCCTTTCAATGAAATTTCTTTTCCACAGTCTCTGCTTAGGGCAACATGAAGAGGAAACAAACCATAGAGACCTAAATGAGAACTCCTTTTTTGTCAAGTTTCTAAGAGCTACTACAAACCATGTTGGATTTAGAGTTCCAAATTCATCTATCTATATAGGAGAGAACAGAGGGAACCCTAAAAACATAAACTGCTACTGCAAACGAACGCTACAAATTTGAAGAACAAAATTTGGTGAGCCAAGTGGGATTTGTGTAATTGTCATTACCACCACGTATCATCAAGATTGGCTAAAAAAATATTTGCTGGTATTTCGGAAACTCATTATATGTTAGAAGCTTGGCAACCCCTCTCAATGAAAGTGCTTTTCCACAGTCTGTGGCTAGGGCTACTTGAAGAGGAAACAAACCACAGAGAGAAAACTGAGAACTCCTTTATTTTGTCAAGTTTCAAAAGCTACTACAAACCATATTGGATTTAGAGTTTCAAATTCATCTATCTATATAGGAGAGAACAGAGGGAATCCTAAAAATATAAACTGCTACTGTAAACGAACGCTTCAACCTAGAAAGACAAAATTTGGTGAGCCAAGTGGGATTTGTGTACCGATCATTACCACCAAGTATCATAAAGATTGGGTGAAAAAATATTTGCTGGTATTTCAGAAACTCGTTATTTCTTGGAAGCTTGGCAACCCCTTTCAAAGAAAGTGCTTTTCCACAGTCTGTGCTTAGGACTACTTGAAGAGAAAACAAACCATAGAGAAAACTGAGAACTACTTTATTTTGTCAAGTTTCAAAGAGCTCCTACAAACCATGTCGGATTTAGACTTCTAAATTCATCTATCTATATAAGAGAGAACAGAGTGAAACCAACATATAAAAACTGCTACTGTATACGAAAGCTTCAACCTAGAAGAACACAATTTGGTGAGCCAAGTGGGATTTGTGTACTGATCATTACCACCACGTATCATCAATATTGGGTGAAAAAGTATTTGCTGGTATTTCAAAAACTCGTTATTTCTTAGAAGCTTGCCAACCCCTCTCAATGAAAGTGCTTTTCCACAGTCTGTGCCTAGAGCTAGTTCAAGAGGAAACAAACCATAGAGAAAAAACTGAGAAGAGCTTTGTTTTGTCACGTTTCAAAGAGCTACTAAAAACCTTGTTGGATTTAGAGTTCCAAATTCATCTATCTATATAGGAGAGAACAGAGGGAAACCTAAATATAAAAACTGCTACTGTAGACGAACGCTTCAACCTAGAAGAACAAAATTTGATGAGCCAAGTGGGATTTGTGTACTGACCATTACCACCAAGTATCATCAAGATTGGGTGAAAAAATATTTGCGGGTATTTCAGAAACTCGTTATTTGTTAGAAGCTTGGCTACCCCTCTCAATGAAAGTGCTTTTCTACAGTCTGTGCCTAGGGCTACTTGAAGAGGAAACAAACCATAGACAAAACTGATAACTCCGTTTTTTTGTCAAGTTTCAAAGAGCTACTACAAACCATGTTGGATTTAGAGTTCCAAATTCATCTATCTATATAGGAGAGAACAGAGGGAACCCTAAAAATATAAACTGCTACTGTAAAAGAACGCTTCAAACTAGAAGAACAAAATTTGGTGAGCCAAGTGGGATTTGTGTACCGATCATTACCACCAAGTATCATCAAGATTGGGTGAAAAAATATTTGCTGGTATTTCGGAAACTCGTTATTTCTTAGAAGCTTGGCAACCCCTCTAATGAAAGTGCTTTTCCACAGTCTGTGCCTAAGTCTATTTGAAGAGGAAAGAAACCATAGAGAAAAAACTGAGAACTCCTTTATTTTGTCAAGTTTCAAAGAGCTACTAAGAACCATGTTGGATTTAGAGTTCCAAATTCACCTATCTATATAAGAGAGAACAGAGTGAAACCTAAATATAAAAACTGCTACTGTACGAACGCTTCAACCTAGAAGAACAAAATTTGGTGAGCCAAGTGGGATTTGTGTACTGATCATTACCACCAAGGATCATCAAGATTGGGTGAAAAATTATTTGCGGGTATTTCGGAAACTCGTTATTTCTTAAAAGCTTGGCAACCCCTCTCAATGAAAGTGCTTTTCCACAGTCTGTGTCTTGGGCTACCTGAACAGGAAACAAACCATGGAGACAAAACTGAGAACTCCTTTAGTTTTTCAAGTTTCAAAGAGATACTACATACCATGTTGGATTTAGAGTTCCAAATTCATCTATCGATATAAAAGAGAACAGAGTGAAACCTAAAAATAAAAACTGCTATTCTAGACGAATGCTTCAACCTAGAAGAACAAAATTTGGTGAGGCAAGTGGGATTTGTGTACCTGTCATTACCACCACGTATCATCCAGATTGGGTGAAATAATATTTGCTGGTATTTCGGAAACTCGTAATTTCTAAGAAGCTTGGCAACCCCTTTCAATGAAAGTGCTTTTCCACAGTCTGTGCCTAGGGTTACTTGAAAAGAAAACAAACAATAGAGACAAAATTGAGAACTCCTTTATTTTGACAAGTTTCAAAGAGCTACTACAAACCTTGTTGGATTTAGAATTCCAAATTCATCTATCTATATAGGAGGGAACAGCTTGAAACCTAAAAATAAAAACTGCTACTATAGACGAACGCTTCAACCTAGAAGAACAAAATTTGATGAGCCAAGTGGCATTTGTGTACTGATCATTACCACCAAGTATCATCAAGATTGGGTGAAAAAATATTTGCTGGTATTTCAGAAACTTGTTATTTGTTAGAAGCTTGGCAGCCCCTTTCAATGAAATTGCTTTTCCAGAGTCTCTGCTTAGGACTACATGAAGAGGAAACAAACCATAGACACAAAACTGAGAACTCCTTTTTTGTCAAGTTTCTAAGAGCTACTACAAACCATGTTGGATTTAGACTTCCAAAATCATGTATCTATATAGGAGAGAACAGAGGGAAAACTACATATAAAAACTGCTACTGTAGACGAACGTGTCAACCTAGAAGAACAAAATTTGATGAGCCAAGTGGGATTTGTGTACTGATCATTACCACCATGTATCATCAAGATTGGGTGAAAAAATATTTGCTGGTATTTCGGAAACTCGTTATTTCTTAGAAGCTTGGCAACCCCTCGCACTGAAAGTGGTTTTCTACAGTCTGTGCCTAGGGCTACTTGAAGAGGAAACAAACAATAGACAAAACTGATAACTCCGTTATTTTGTCAAGTTTCAAAGAGCTACTACAAACCATGTTGGATTTAGAGTTCCAAATT
Source organism: Callospermophilus lateralis (assembly GCF_048772815.1). Lineage (NCBI taxonomy): Eukaryota > Metazoa > Chordata > Mammalia > Rodentia > Sciuridae > Callospermophilus > Callospermophilus lateralis. The sequence goes on along the minus strand of NW_027510523.1, from coordinate 18,715 downwards.
CATCTATCTATATAGGAGGGAACAGCGTGAAACCTAAAAATAAAAACTGCTACTGTAAACGAACGCTTCAACCTAGAAGAACAAAATTTGGTGAGCCACGTGGGATTTGTGTACTTGTCGTTACCACCATGTATCATCAAAATTGAGTGAAAAAATATTTGCTGGTGTTTCGGAAACTGGTAATTTCTGGGAAGCTTGCCAAACCCTTTCAATGAAATTGCTTTTCCAGAGTCTCTGCTTAGGAGTACATGAAGAGGAAACAAACCATAGAGACAAAACTGAGAACTCCTTTTTTGTCAAGTTTCAAAGAGCTACTACAAACCTTGTCGGATTTAGAGTTCCAAATTCATCTATCTATATAAGAGAGAACAGAGTGAAGAACAGAGTGAAGAACATGAGCCAAATGGGATTTGTGTACTGATCATTACCACCAAGTATCATCAAGATTGGGTGAAAAAATATTTGCTGGTATTTCAGAAACTCGTTATTTGTTAGAAGCTTGGCAGCCCCTCTCAATGAAAGTGCTTTTCCACAGTTTGTGCCTAGGGCTACGTGAAGAGGAAACAAACCATAGAGGCAAAACTGAGAACTCCTTTATTTTGTCAAGTTTCAAAGAGCTACTACAAACCATGTTGAATTTACTGTTCCAAATTCATCTATCTATATAGGAGAGAACAGAGGGAAACCTAAAAATATAAACTTCTAGTGTAAAGGAACACTTCAAACTAGAAGAACAAAATTTGGTGAGAAAGTGGGATTTGTGTACTTGTCTTTACCACCACGTATCATCAAGATTGGGTGAAAAAATTTTGCTGGTATTTAGGAAACTCGTTATTTCTTGGAAGCTTGGCAACCATTTTCAATGAAAGTTCTTCTCCACAGTCTGAGCCTAGGGCTACTAGAAGAGGAAAGAAACCATAGAGACAAAACTGAGAACTACTTTATTTTGTCAAGTTTCAATAAGGTACTACAAACCATGTTGGATTTAGAGTTCCAAATTTATCTATCTATATGGGAGCGAACAGAGGGAAACCTAAATATAAAAACTGCTACTGTAGACGAATGCTTCAACCTAGAAAAACAAAATTGGTGAGCCAGGTGGTATTTGTGTACTGATCATTACCACCAAGTATCATCAAGATTGGTTGAAAAAATATTTGCTGGTAATTCGGAAACTCGTTATTTCTTAGAAGCTTGGCAACCCCTCTCAATAAAAGTGCTTTTCCAAAGTGTGTGCCTAGGGCTACTTGAAGAGGAAACACACCATAGAGACAAAACTGAGAACTATTTTTTTTGTCAAGTTTCAAAGAGCTACTACAAACCATGTTGGATTTAGAGTTCCAAATTCATCCATCTATATATGAGAGAAGAGAGGAAAACCTAAATATAAAAACTGCTACTGTAGACGAACGCTTCAACCTAGAAGAGCAAAAATTGGTGAACCAAGTGGGATTTGTGTGCTGATCATTACCACCAAGTATCATCAAGATTGGGTGAAAAAATATTTGCTCGTATTTCGGAAACTCGTTATTTCTTAGAAGCTTGGCAACCCCTATCAATGAAAGTGCTTTTCCACCGTCTGTGCCTAGGGCTACGTGAAGAGGAAAGAAACCAAGAGACAAAACTGAGATCTCCTTTATTATATCAAGTTTCAAAGAGCTACTACAAACCAGGTTGCATTTAGAGTTCCAAATTCATCTATCTATATAGGAGAGAAAAGAGTGAAACATAAAAATAAAAACTGCTACTGTAAACGAACGCTTCAACCTAGAATAACAAAGTTTTGTGAACCAAGTGGGATTCGTGTACTTGTCATTACCACCTCGTATCATCAAGACTGGGTCAAAAAATATTTACAGGTACTTTGGAACTCGTAATTTCTTGGAAGCTTGGAAACCCCTTTCAATGAAAGTGCTTTTCCACAGTCTCTGCTTAGGGCTACTTGAAGAGCAAACAAACCATAGAGACAAAACTGAGAACTACTATTTTTTTTTGTCAACTTTCAAAGAGCTAGTACAAACCAGGTTGGATTTAGAGTTCCAAACTCATCTATCTATACAGAAGTGAACAGAGTGAAACCTAAAAATAAAAACTGCTACTGTAAACGAACGCTTCAACCTAGAAGAAAAAAATTTTGTTAACCAAGTGGGATTCGTGTACTCGTCATTACCACCACGTATCATCAAGATGGGGTCAAAAAATATTTGCTGGTACTTCGGAAACTCTTAATTTCTTGGAAGCTTGGCAACCCCTTTCAATGAAAGTGCTTTTCCACAGTCTCTGCTTACGGGTACTTGAAGAGGAAACAAACCATAGAGACAAAACGGAGAACTTCTTTATTTTGTCAAGTTTCAAAGAGCGACTACAAACCATGTTGGATTTAGAGTTCCAAATTCATCTATCTATATAGGAGAGAAAAGAGGGAAACCTAAAAATAAAAACTGCTACTGTAAACGAACGCTTCAACCTAGAAGAACAAAATTTGGTGAGCCAAGAGGGTTTTGTGTACTTGTCATTACCACCATGTATCATCAAGATTGGGTGAAAAAATATTTGCTGGTATTTCGGAAACTCGTAATTTCTTGGAAGCTTGGCAACCCCTCTCAATGAAAGTGCTTTTCGACAGTCTCTGCTTAGTGCTACATGAAGAGGAAACAAATATTAGAGACAAAACTGAGAACTCCTTTATTTTGTCAATTTTCAAAGAGCTACTACAAACCATGTTGGATTTAGAGTTCCAAATTCATGTATCTATATAGGAGAAAACGAAGGAAACCCAAATATAAAAACTGCTACTGTAGACGAACGCTTCAACCTAGAAGAACATAATTTGGTGAACCAAGTGTGATTTGTGTACTGATCATTACCACCACGTATCATCAAGATTGGGTGAAATAATATTTGCTTGTATTTCGGAAACTCGTAATTTCTTGGGAGCCTGGCAACCGCTTTCAATGAAAGTGCTTTTCCACAGTCTGTGCCTAGGGATACTTGAAGAGGAAACAAAAAATAGAGACAAAACTGAGAACTTCTTTATTTTTCAAGTTTCAAAGAGCTACTACTAACCATGTAGGATTTAGAGTTCCAAATTCATCTATCTATATAGGAGAAAACAGAGTGAAACCAAAAATAAAAACTGCTACTGTAAACGAACGCTTCAAACTAGAGGAACAAAACTTGGTGAGCCAAGTGGGCTTTGAGTACTTGTCATTACCACCAAGTATGGTCAAGATTGGGTGAAAAAATATTTGCTGATATTTCAGAAACTCGTTATTTCTTGGAAGCTTGGCAACCCCTTTCAATGAAAGGGCTTTTCCACAGTCTCTGCTTAGCGCTACCTGAGAGGAAACAAATCACAGAGACAAAACTGAGAACTCCTTTATTTTGTCAAGTTTCAAATAGCTAGTACAAACCATGTTGGATTTAGAGTTCCAAATTCAGGTATCTATATAGGAGAGAACAGAGGGAAACTTAAAAATATAGACTGCTACTGGAAACGAACGCTTCAAACTAGAAGAACAAAATTTGGTGAGTCAAGTGGGATTTCTGTACCGATCATTACCACCAAGTATCATCAAGATTGGGTCGAAAAATATTTGCTGTTAATTCGGAAACTCGTTATTTCTTCGAAGCTTGGCAACCCCTTTCAAAGAAAGTGCCTTTCCACAGTCTGTGCCTAGGGCTACTTGAAGAGGAAACATACCATAGAGACAATACTGAGAACTCCTTTATTTTGTCAAGTTTCAAAGAGCTACTACAAACCATATTGGATTTAGAGTTCCAAATTTATCTATCTATATAAGAGAGAACAGAGAGAAACCTAAATATAAACTGCTACTGTAGACGAATGCTTAAACCTAGAAGAACAAAATTTGGTGAGCCAAGTGGGATTGGTGTCCTGATCATTACCACCAAGTATCATCAAGATTGGGTGAAAAATTATTTGCTGGTATTTCGGAAACTCGTTATTTCTTGGAAGCTTGGCAACCCCTTTCAATGAAAGTGTATTTCCACAGTCTGTGCCTAGGGCTACGTGAAGAGGAAACAAACCGTAGAGACAAAACTGAGAACTACTTTATTTTGTCAAGTTTCAAAGAGCTACTAGAATCCATGTTGGATTTAGAGTTCCAAATTCATCTATCTATATAGGAGAGAACAGAGTGAAACCTAAATATAAAAACTGCTACTGTAGACGAAAACTTAAACCTAGAAAAACAAAATTTGATGGCCAAGTGGGATTTGTGTACTGATCATTACCACCAAGTATCATCAAGATTGGGTGAAAAAATATTTGCTGGTATTTTGGAAACTCGTTATTTCTTAGAAGCTTGGCAACCCCTCTCAATGAAAATGCTTTTCCACAATCTGTACCTAGGGCTACATGAAGAGGAAAAAAACCATAGGGACAAAACTGAGAACTACTTTTTTGTCAAGTTTCAAAGAGCTAGTACAAACCATGTTGGATTTAGAGTTCCAAATTCAGCTATCTATAAAGGAGAGAACAGAGGGAAACCTAAAAATATAAACTGCTACTGTAAACGAAAGCATCAAACTAGAAGAACAAAATTTGGTGAGTCAAGTGGGATTTCTGTACCGATCATTACCAAAATGTATCATCAAGATTGGGTGAAAAAATGTTTGCTGGTGTTTCGGAAACTCGTAATTTCTTGAAAGCTTGGCAACCCCTTTCAATGAAAGTGCTTTTCCACAGTCTCTGCTTAGAGCTACTTGAAGAGGAAACAAATCATAGTGACAAAACTGAGAACTCCTTTATTTATTTAGTGAGCCAAGTGGGATTGGTGTACTGATCATTACCACCAAGTATCATCAAGATTGGGTGAAAAACTATTTGCTGGTATTTCTGAAAATCGTAATTTCTTGGAAGCTTGGCAACTCCTTTCAATGAAAGTGCTTTTCCACAGTCTCTGCTTAGGGATACATGAAGAGGAATCAAATCATAGAGACAAAACTGAGAAGTACTTTTTTTTTGTAAAGTTTCAAAGAGCTACTACAAACCATGTTGGATTTAGAGTTCCAAATTCATCTATCTATATAAGGGAGAACAGAGTGAAACCTGAAAATAAAAACTTCTACTGTAAACGAACGCTTCAACCTAGAAGAACAAAATTTGGTGAGCCAAGTGGAATTTCTGTACTTGTCATTACCACCAAGTATCATCAAGATTGGGTGAAAAAATATTTGCTGGTATTTCAGTAAATCGTAATTTCTTGAAAGCTTGGCAACCCCTTTTAGTGAAAGTGCTATTCCACAGTCTCTGCTTAGGGCTACTTGAAGAGGAAACAAATCTTAGAGACAAAACGGAGACCTCCTTTATTTTTCAAGTTTCAAAGATCTACTACAAACCATGTTGGATTTAGAGATCCAAATTAATCTATCCATATAGGAGAGAACAGAGGGAAACCTAAAAATATAAACTGCTACTGTAAACAAACGCTTCAACCTATAAGAACAAAATTTGTTGAGTTAAGTGGGATTTGTGTACCGATCATTACCACCAGGTATCATCAAGATTGGGTGAAAAAATATATGCTGGTATTTCGGAAACTCGTTATTTCTTAGAAGATTGGCAACCCCTCTCAATGAAAGTGCTTTTCCACCGTCTTGTGCGTAGGGCTACTTGAAGCGGAAACAAACCTTAGAGACAAAACTGAGAACGACTTTATTTTGTCAAGTTTCAAAGATCTACTACAAACCATGTTGGATTTAGAGTTCCAAATTCATCTATCCATATAGGAGAGAACAAAGTGAAACCTAAAAATAAAAACTGCTACTGAAAACGAACGCTTCAGCCTAGAAGATCAAAATTTGGGAGCCAAGTGGGATTTGTGTACTTGTCATTACCACCAAGTATCATGAAGATTGGGTGAAAAAGTATTTGCTGGTATTTCGGAAAATCGTAATTTCTTGGAATCTTGGCAACTCCTTTCAATGAAAGTCCGTTTCCACAGTCTGTGCCTAGGCATACTTGAAGAGGAAACAAAAAATAGAGACAAAACTGAGAACTCCTTTATTTTTCAAGTTTCAAAGAGCTACTACTAACCATGTAGGATTTATAGTTCCAAATTCATCTTCTATATAGGAGAAAACAGAGTGAAACCAAAAATAAATCTGCTACAGTAAACGAACACTTCAAACTAGAGAAACAAAACTTGGTGAGCCAAGTGGGATTTGAGTACTTGTCAATAGCACCAAGTATCATCAAGATTGGGTGAAAAAATATTTGCTTGTATTTCAGAAACTCGTAATTTCTTAGAAGTTTGGCAACCCCTTTCAATGAAAGGGCTTTTCCACATTCTCTGCTTAGCGCTACTTGAAGAGCAAACAAATCATAGAGACAAAACTGAGAACTCCTTTACTTTGTCAAGTATCAAATAGCTAGTACAAACCATGTTGGATTTAGAGTTCCAAATTCAGGTATCTATATAGGAGAGAACAGAGGGAAACCTAAAAATATAGACTGCTACTGTAAACGAACGCTTCAAAGTAGACGAACAAAATTTGGTAAGTCAAGTGGGATTTCTGTACCGATCATTACCCCCAAGTATCATCAAGATTGGGTGAAAAAATATTTGCTGGTATTTCGGAAACTCGTTATTTCTTCGAAGCTTGGCAACCCCTTTCAAAGAAAGTGCCTTTCCACAGTCTGTGCCTAGGGCTACTTGAAGAGGAAACAAACCATAGAGACAATACTGAGAACTCCTTTATTTTGTAAAGTTTCAAAGAGATACTACAAACCATATTGTATTTAGAGTTCCAAATTCATCAATCTACATAAGAGAGAACAGAGAGAAACCTAAATATAAAAACTGCTACTGTAGACGAACGCTTCAACCTAGAAAAACAAAATTTGGTGAGCCAGGTGGGATTGGTGTACTGATTATTAAAACCAAGTATCATAAAGATTGGGTGAAAAAATATTTCCTGGAAATTCGGAAACTCATTATTTCTTAGAAGCTTGCAAACCCTCTCAATGAAAGTGCTTTTCCACAGTCTGTGCCTAGGGCTACTTGAAGAGGAAACAAACCATTGAGATAAAAGTGAGAACTCCTTTATTTTGTTAAGTTTCAAGGAGCTACTACAAACCATGTTGGATTTAGATTTCCAAATTCATCTATCTATATAAGAGAGAACAAAGTGAATCTGAAAAATAAAAACTGCTACTGTAAACGAATGCTTCAACCGAGAAGAACAAAATTTGGTGAGCCAAGTGGGATTTGTGTACTTGTAATTACCACCACTTTTCATCAAGATTGGGTGAAAAAGTATTTGCTGGTATTTCGGAAACTCGTAATTTCTTGGAAGCTTGGCAACCCCTTTCAATGAAAGTGCTTTTCCACAGTCTGTGCTTTGGGCTACTTGAAGAGGAAAGAAATCATAGAGACAAAACTGAGAACTACATTTTTGTCAAGTTTCAAAGAGCTAGTACAAACCATATTGGATTTAGAGTTAAAATTCAGCTATCTATATAGGAGAGAACAGAGGGAAACCTAAAAATATAAACTGCTACTTTAAACGAACGCTTCAAACTAGAAGAAAAAAATTTGGTGAGACAAGTGGGATTTCTGTACCGATCATTACCACCTAGCACCATCAAGATTGGGTGAAAAAATATTTGCTGGTATTTCGAAAACTCATTATTTCTTAGGGGCTTGGCAACCCCTCTCAATGAAATTGCTTTTCCACAGTCTCTGCCTAGGGCTACTTGAAGAGGAAACAAACCATAGAGACAAAACTGAGACCTACTTTATTTTGTCAAGTTTCAAAGAGCTACTACAAACCATGTTTGTATTAGAGTTCCAAATTCATCTATATATATGAAAGAGAACAGAGTGAAACCTAAATATAAAAACTGCTACTGTAGACGAAAGCTTCAACCTAGAAGAACACAATTTGGTGAGCCAAGTGGGATTGGTTTACTGATCATTACCACCAAGTTTCATCAAGATTGGGTGAAAAAATATTTGCTGGTATTTCGGAAACTCGTTATTTCGTAGAAGCTTGGCCACCCCTGTCAATGAAAGTGCTTTTCCACAGTCTGTGCCTTGGGCTACTTGAAGAGGAAACAAACCATAGAGAAAAAACTGAGAACTCTTTTATTTTGTCAAGTTTCAAAGAGCTACTTCAAACCATGTTGGATTAAGAGTTCCAAATTCATCTACCTATATAGGAAAGAACAAAGTGAAACCTAAAAATAAAAACTGCTACTGTAGACGAACACTTACACCTAGAAGAACTAAATTTGGTGAGCCAAGTGGGATTTGTGTACTTGTTATTAAAATCACATATCATCAAGATTGGGTGAAAAAGAATTTGCTGGTATTTCGGAAACTCGTAATTTCTTGGAAGCTTGGCAACTTCTTTCAATTAAAGTGCTTTTCCACAGTCTCTGCTTAGGGCTACTTGAAGAGGAAACAAACCATAGAGACAATACTGAGAACTACTTTATTTTGTCAAGTTTCAAAGCACTACTAGAAACCATGCTGGATTTAGAGTTTCAAATTCATCTGTCTATATAAGAGGGAACAGAGTGAAACCTAAATATAAAAACTGCTACTGTAGACGAACGCTTAAACCTAGAAGAACAAAATTTGGTGAGCCTAGTGGGATTTGTGGAGTGATCATTACCACCAAGTATCATCAAGATTGGGTAAAAAAATATTTGCTGGTATTTCGAAAACTCGTTATTTCTTAGAAGCTTGGCAACCCCTCTCAATGAAAGTGCTTTGCCAGAGTCTGTGCCTAGGGCTACTTGAAGAGGAAACAAACCATAGAGACAAAACTGAGAACTCCTTTATTTTGTCAAGTTTCAAAGAGCTACTACAATCCATGTTGGATTTAGAGTTCCAAATTCATCTATCTATATAGGAGAGAACAGAGTGAAACCTAAATATAAAAACTGCTACTGTAGACGAACGCTTCAACCTAGAGGAACAAAATTGGGTGAGCCAAGTGGGATTTGAGTACCTGTCATTACCACCAAGTATCATCAAGATTTGGTTAAAAAATATTTGCTGGTATTTCGGAAACTCCTAATTTCTTGGAAGCTTGGCAACCCCTTTCAATGAATGTGCTTTTCCACAGTCTCTTCTTAGGGCTACTTGAAAAGGTAACAAATCATAGTGACAAAACTGACAACTCCTTTATTTTGTTAAGTTTCAAAGAGCTACTACAAACCATGTTGGATTTAGAGTTCCAAATTCATCTATCTATATAGGAGAGAACAGAGTGAAACCTAAATATAAAAACTGCTACTGTAGACGAATTCTTAAACCTAGAAAAACAAAATTTGATGGCCAAGTGGGATTTGTGGACTGATCATTACCACCAAGTATCATCAAGATTGGGTGAAAAAATATTTGCTGGTATTTTGGAAACTCGTTATTTCTTAGAAGCTTGGCAACCCCTCTCAATGAAAATGCTTTTCCGCAATCTGTACCTAGGGCTACTTGAAGAGGAAAGAAACCATAGGGACAAACTGAGAACTACTTTTTTTGTCAAGATTCAAAGAGCTACTACAAACCATGTTGGATTTAGAGTTCCAAATTCATCTACCTATATAGGAGAGAACAGAGTGAAACCAAAAATAAAAACTGCTACTGTAAGCGAATGCTTCAACCTAGAGGAACAAAATTGGGTGAGCCAAGTGGGATTTGAGTACCTGTCATTACCACCAAGTATCATCAACATTGGGTTAAAAAATATTTGCTGGTATTTCGGAAACTCCTAATTTTTTGGAAGCTTGGCAACCCCTTTCAATGAAAGTGCTTTTCCACAGTCTCTTCTTAGGGCTACTTGAAGAGGAAACAAATCATAGAGACAAAACTGAGAACTCCTTTATTTTGTCAAGTTTCAAATAGCTAGTACAAACCATGTTGGATTTAGAGTTCCAAATTCAGGTATCTATATAGGAGAGAACAGAGGGAAACCTAAAAATATAGACTGCTACTGTAAACGAACGCTTCAAACTAGAAGAACAAAATGTGGTGAGTCAAGTGGGATTTCTGTACCGATCTTTACCACCAAGTATCATAAAGATTGGGTGAAAAAATATTTGCTGGTATTTCGGAAACTCGTTATTTCTTGGAAGCTTGGCAACCGCTTTCATTGAAAATGCTTTTCCACATCTGTGCCTATGGCTCCTTGAAGAGGAAACAAACCGTAGAGACAATACTGAGAACTCCTTTATTTTGTAAAGTTTCAACGAGCTACTACAAACCATGTTGGATTTAGAGTTCCAAATTCATGTATCTATATAGAAGAGAACAGAGTGAAACCTAAATATAAAAACTGCTACTGTAGACGAACGCTTCAACCTAGAAAAACAAAATTTGGTGAGCCAGGTGGGATTGGTGTACTGATTATTAAAACCAAGTATCATAAAGATTGGGTGAAAAAATATTTCCTGGAAATTCGGAAACTCATTATTTCTTAGAAGCTTGCAAACCCTCTCAATGAAAGTGCTTTTCCACAGTCTGTGCCTAGGGCTACTTGAAGAGGAAACAAACCATTGAGATAAAAGTGAGAACTCCTTTATTTTGTTAAGTTTCAAGGAGCTACTACAAACCATGTTGGATTTAGATTTCCAAATTCATCTATCTATATAAGAGAGAACAAAGTGAATCTGAAAAATAAAAACTGCTACTGTAAACGAATGCTTCAACCGAGAAGAACAAAATTTGGTGAGCCAAGTGGGATTTGTGTACTTGTAATTACCACCACTTTTCATCAAGATTGGGTGAAAAAGTATTTGCTGGTATTTCGGAAACTCGTAATTTCTTGGAAGCTTGGCAACCCCTTTCAATGAAAGTGCTTTTCCACAGTCTGTGCTTTGGGCTACTTGAAGAGGAAAGAAATCATAGAGACAAAACTGAGAACTACATTTTTGTCAAGTTTCAAAGAGCTAGTACAAACCATATTGGATTTAGAGTTAAAATTCAGCTATCTATATAGGAGAGAACAGAGGGAAACCTAAAAATATAAACTGCTACTTTAAACGAACGCTTCAAACTAGAAGAAAAAAATTTGGTGAGACAAGTGGGATTTCTGTACCGATCATTACCACCAAGCACCATCAAGATTGGGTGAAAAAATATTTGCTGGTATTTCGAAAACTCATTATTTCTTAGGGGCTTGGCAACCCCTCTCAATGAAATTGCTTTTCCACAGTCTCTGCCTAGGGCTACTTGAAGAGGAAACAAACCATAGAGACAAAACTGAGACCTACATTATTTTGTCAAGTTTCAAAGAGCTACTACAAACCATGTTTGTATTAGAGTTCCAAATTCATCTATATATATGAAAGAGAACAGAGTGAAACCTAAATATAAAAACTGCTACTGTAGACGAAAGCTTCAACCTAGAAGAACACAATTTGGTGAGCCAAGTGGGATTGGTTTACTGATCATTACCACCAAGTTTCATCAAGATTGGGTGAAAAAATATTTGCTGGTATTTCGGAAACTCGTTATTTCGTAGAAGCTTGGCCACCCCTGTCAATGAAAGTGCTTTTCCACAGTCTGTGCCTTGGGCTACTTGAAGAGGAAACAAACCATAGAGAAAAAACTGAGAACTCTTTTATTTTGTCAAGTTTCAAAGAGCTACTTCAAACCATGTTGGATTAAGAGTTCCAAATTCATCTACCTATATAGGAAAGAACAAAGTGAAACCTAAAAATAAAAACTGCTACTGTAGACGAACACTTACACCTAGAAGAACTAAATTTGGTGAGCCAAGTGGGATTTGTGTACTTGTTATTAAAATCACATATCATCAAGATTGGGTGAAAAAGAATTTGCTGGTATTTCGGAAACTCGTAATTTCTTGGAAGCTTGGCAACTTCTTTCAATTAAAGTGCTTTTCCACAGTCTCTGCTTAGGGCTACTTGAAGAGGAAACAAACCATAGAGACAATACTGAGAACTACTTTATTTTGTCAAGTTTCAAAGCACTACTAGAAACCATGCTGGATTTAGAGTTTCAAATTCATCTGTCTATATAAGAGGGAACAGAGTGAAACCTAAATATAAAAACTGCTACTGTAGACGAACGCTTAAACCTAGAAGAACAAAATTTGGTGAGCCTAGTGGGATTTGTGGAGTGATCATTACCACCAAGTATCATCAAGATTGGGTAAAAAAATATTTGCTGGTATTTCGAAAACTCGTTATTTCTTAGAAGCTTGGCAACCCCTCTCAATGAAAGTGCTTTGCCAGAGTCTGTGCCTAGGGCTACTTGAAGAGGAAACAAACCATAGAGACAAAACTGAGAACTCCTTTATTTTGTCAAGTTTCAAAGAGCTACTACAAACCATGTTGGATTTAGAGTTCCAAATTCATCTATCTATATAGGAGAGAACAGAGTGAAACCTAAATATAAAAACTGCTACTGTAGACGAACGCTTCAACCTAGAGGAACAAAATTGGGTGAGCCAAGTGGGATTTGAGTACCTGTCATTACCACCAAGTATCATCAAGATTTGGTTAAAAAATATTTGCTGGTATTTCGGAAACTCCTAATTTCTTGGAAGCTTGGCAACCCCTTTCAATGAATGTGCTTTTCCACAGTCTCTTCTTAGGGCTACTTGAAAAGGTAACAAACCATAGAGACAAAACTGAGACCTACTTTATTTTGTCAAGTTTCAAAGAGCTACTACAAACCATGTTTGTATTAGAGTTCCAAATTCATCTATATATATGAAAGAGAACAGAGTGAAACCTAAATATAAAAACTGCTACTGTAGACGAAAGCTTCAACCTAGAAGAACACAATTTGGTGAGCCAAGTGGGATTGGTGTACTGATCATTACCACCAAGTATCATCAAGATTGGGTGAAAAAATATTTGCTGGTATTTCGGAAACTCGTTATTTCGTAGAAGCTTGGCCACCCCTGTCAATGAAAGTGCTTTTCCACAGTCTGTGCCTTGGGCTACTTGAAGAGGAAACAAACCATAGAGAAAAAACTGAGAACTCTTTTATTTTGTCAAGTTTCAAAGAGCTACTTCAAACCATGTTGGATTAAGAGTTCCAAATTCATCTACCTATATAGGAAAGAACAAAGTGAAACCTAAAAATAAAAACTGCTACTGTAAGCGAATGCTTCAACCTAGAGGAACAAAATTGGGTGAGCCAAGTGGGATTTGAGTACCTGTCATTACCACCAAGTATCATCAACATTGGGTTAAAAAATATTTGCTGGTATTTCGGAAACTCCTAATTTCTTGGAAGCTTGGCAACCCCTTTCAATGAAAGTGCTTTTCCACAGTCTCTTCTTAGGGCTACTTGAAGAGGAAACAAATCATAGAGACAAAACTGAGAACTCCTTTATTTTGTCAAGTTTCAAATAGCTAGTACAAACCATGTTGGATTTAGAGTTCCAAATTCAGGTATCTATATAGGAGAGAACAGAGGGAAACCTAAAAATATAGACTGCTACTGTAAACGAACGCTTCAAACTAGAAGAACAAAATGTGGTGAGTCAAGTGGGATTTCTGTACCGATCTTTACCACCAAGTATCATAAAGATTGGGTGAAAAAATATTTGCTGGTATTTCGGAAACTCGTTATTTCTTGGAAGCTTGGCAACCGCTTTCATTGAAAATGCTTTTCCACATCTGTGCCTATGGCTCCTTGAAGAGGAAACAAACCGTAGAGACAATACTGAGAACTCCTTTATTTTGTAAAGTTTCAACGAGCTACTACAAACCATGTTGGATTTAGAGTTCCAAATTCATGTATCTATATAGAAGAGAACAGAGTGAAACCTAAATATAAAAACTGCTACTGTAGACGAACGCTTCAACCTAGAAAAACAAAATTTGGTGAGCCAGGTGGGATTGGTGTACTGATTATTAAAACCAAGTATCATAAAGATTGGGTGAAAAAATATTTCCTGGAAATTCGGAAACTCATTATTTCTTAGAAGCTTGCAAACCCTCTCAATGAAAGTGCTTTTCCACAGTCTGTGCCTAGGGCTGCTTGAAGAGGAAACAAACCATTGAGATAAAAGTGAGAACTCCTTTATTTTGTTAAGTTTCAAGGAGCTACTACAAACCATGTTGGATTTAGATTTCCAAATTCATCTATCTATATAAGAGAGAACAAAGTGAATATGAAAAATAAAAACTGCTACTGTAAACGAATGCTTCAACCGAGAAGAACAAAATTTGGTGAGCCAAGTGGGATTTGTGTACTTGTAATTACCACCACTTTTCATCAAGATTGGGTGAAAAAGTATTTGCTGGTATTTCGGAAACTCGTAATTTCTTGGAAGCTTGGCAACCCCTTTCAATGAAAGTGCTTTTCCACAGTCTGTGCTTTGGGCTACTTGAAGAGGAAAGAAATCATTGAGACAAAACTGAGAACTACATTTTTGTCAAGTTTCAAAGAGCTAGTACAAACCATATTGGATTTAGAGTTAAAATTCAGCTATCTATATAGGAGAGAACAGAGGGAAACCTAAAAATATAAACTGCTACTTTAAACGAACGCTTCAAACTAGAAGAAAAAAATTTGGTGAGACAAGTGGGATTTCTGTACCGATCATTACCACCAAGCACCATCAAGATTGGGTGAAAAAATATTTGCTGGTATTTCGAAAACTCATTATTTCTTAGGGGCTTGGCAACCCCTCTCAATGAAATTGCTTTTCCACAGTCTCTGCCTAGGGCTACTTGAAGAGGAAACAAACCATAGAGACAAAACTGAGACCTACTTTATTTTGTCAAGTTTCAAAGAGCTACTACAAACCATGTTTGTATTAGAGTTCCAAATTCATCTATATATATGAAAGAGAACAGAGTGAAACCTAAATATAAAAACTGCTACTGTAGACGAAAGCTTCAACCTAGAAGAACACAATTTGGTGAGCCAAGTGGGATTGGTGTACTGATCATTACCACCAAGTATCATCAAGATTGGGTGAAAAAATATTTGCTGGTATTTCGGAAACTCGTTATTTCGTAGAAGCTTGGCCACCCCTGTCAATGAAAGTGCTTTTCCACAGTCTGTGCCTTGGGCTACTTGAAGAGGAAACAAACCATAGAGAAAAAACTGAGAACTCTTTTATTTTGTCAAGTTTCAAAGAGCTACTTCAAACCATGTTGGATTAAGAGTTCCAAATTCATCTACCTATATAGGAAAGAACAAAGTGAAACCTAAAAATAAAAACTGCTACTGTAAGCGAATGCTTCAACCTAGAGGAACAAAATTGGGTGAGCCAAGTGGGATTTGAGTACCTGTCATTACCACCAAGTATCATCAACATTGGGTTAAAAAATATTTGCTGGTATTTCGGAAACTCCTAATTTCTTGGAAGCTTGGCAACCCCTTTCAATGAAAGTGCTTTTCCACAGTCTCTTCTTAGGGCTACTTGAAGAGGAAACAAATCATAGAGACAAAACTGAGAACTCCTTTATTTTGTCAAGTTTCAAATAGCTAGTACAAACCATGTTGGATTTAGAGTTCCAAATTCAGGTATCTATATAGGAGAGAACAGAGGGAAACCTAAAAATATAGACTGCTACTGTAAACGAACGCTTCAAACTAGAAGAACAAAATGTGGTGAGTCAAGTGGGATTTCTGTACCGATCTTTACCACCAAGTATCATAAAGATTGGGTGAAAAAATATTTGCTGGTATTTCGGAAACTCGTTATTTCTTGGAAGCTTGGCAACCGCTTTCATTGAAAATGCTTTTCCACATCTGTGCCTATGGCTCCTTGAAGAGGAAACAAACCGTAGAGACAATACTGAGAACTCCTTTATTTTGTAAAGTTTCAACGAGCTACTACAAACCATGTTGGATTTAGAGTTCCAAATTCATGTATCTATATAGAAGAGAACAGAGTGAAACCTAAATATAAAAACTGCTACTGTAGACGAACGCTTCAACCTAGAAAAACAAAATTTGGTGAGCCAGGTGGGATTGGTGTACTGATTATTAAAACCAAGTATCATAAAGATTGGGTGAAAAAATATTTCCTGGAAATTCGGAAACTCATTATTTCTTAGAAGCTTGCAAACCCTCTCAATGAAAGTGCTTTTCCACAGTCTGTGCCTAGGGCTGCTTGAAGAGGAAACAAACCATTGAGATAAAAGTGAGAACTCCTTTATTTTGTTAAGTTTCAAGGAGCTACTACAAACCATGTTGGATTTAGATTTCCAAATTCATCTATCTATATAAGAGAGAACAAAGTGAATATGAAAAATAAAAACTGCTACTGTAAACGAATGCTTCAACCGAGAAGAACAAAATTTGGTGAGCCAAGTGGGATTTGTGTACTTGTAATTACCACCACTTTTCATCAAGATTGGGTGAAAAAGTATTTGCTGGTATTTCGGAAACTCGTAATTTCTTGGAAGCTTGGCAACCCCTTTCAATGAAAGTGCTTTTCCACAGTCTGTGCTTTGGGCTACTTGAAGAGGAAAGAAATCATTGAGACAAAACTGAGAACTACATTTTTGTCAAGTTTCAAAGAGCTAGTACAAACCATATTGGATTTAGAGTTAAAATTCAGCTATCTATATAGGAGAGAACAGAGGGAAACCTAAAAATATAAACTGCTACTTTAAACGAACGCTTCAAACTAGAAGAAAAAAATTTGGTGAGACAAGTGGGATTTCTGTACCGATCATTACCACCAAGCACCATCAAGATTGGGTGAAAAAATATTTGCTGGTATTTCGAAAACTCATTATTTCTTAGGGGCTTGGCAACCCCTCTCAATGAAATTGCTTTTCCACAGTCTCTGCCTAGGGCTACTTGAAGAGGAAACAAACCATAGAGACAAAACTGAGACCTACTTTATTTTGTCAAGTTTCAAAGAGCTACTACAAACCATGTTTGTATTAGAGTTCCAAATTCATCTATATATATGAAAGAGAACAGAGTGAAACCTAAATATAAAAACTGCTACTGTAGACGAAAGCTTCAACCTAGAAGAACACAATTTGGTGAGCCAAGTGGGATTGGTGTACTGATCATTACCACCAAGTATCATCAAGATTGGGTGAAAAAATATTTGCTGGTATTTCGGAAACTCGTTATTTCGTAGAAGCTTGGCCACCCCTGTCAATGAAAGTGCTTTTCCACAGTCTGTGCCTTGGGCTACTTGAAGAGGAAACAAACCATAGAGAAAAAATTGAGAACTCTTTTATTTTGTCAAGTTTCAAAGAGCTACTTCAAACCAAACTCGTTATTTTTTAGAAGATGTCAACCCCTCTCAATGAAAGTGCTTTTCCACAGTCTGTGCCTAGTGCTACTTGAAGAGGAAACAATGAATAAAGACAAAACTGAGAACTCCTTTATTTTGTCAAGTTTCAAAAAGCTACTACAAACCATGTTGGATTTAGAGTTAAAATTCATCTATCTATATAGGAGAGAACAGAATGAAACCTAAAAATAAAAACTGCTACTGTAAACGAACGCTTCAACTAGAAGAACAAATTTGGTGAGCCAAGTGGGATTTGTGTACTTCTCATTACCACCAAGTGTCATCAAGATTTGGTGAAAAAATATCTGCTGGTATTTCTGAAACACGTAATTTCTTGGAAGCTTGGCAACCCCTTTCAATGAAAGTGCTTTTCCACAGTCTCTGCCTGGGCTACTTGAAGAGGAAACAAATCATAGAGAAAAACTGAGAACTCCTTTATTTTGTCAAGTTTCAAAGAGCTACTACAAACCATGTTGGATTTAGAGTCCCAAATTCATCTATCTATATGGGAGAGAAGAGAGTGAAACCTAAAAATAAAAACGGCTCATGTAAACGAACGCTTCAACCTAGAAGAACACAATTTGGTGAGCCATGTGGCATTTGTGTACTGATCATTATCACCACGTATTATCAAGATTGTGTGAAAAAATATTTGCTGCTATTTTGAAAACTCATTATTTCTTAGAAGCTTGGCAACCCCTCTCAATGAAAGTGCTTTTCCACAGTCTGTGCCTAGGGCTACTTTAAGAAGAAACAAACCATAGGGACAAAACTGAGAACTATTTTATTTTGTCAAGTTTCAAAGAGCTACTACAAACAATGTTGGATTTAGAGTTCCATATTCATCTATCTATATAAGAGAGAACAGAGTGAAACGTAAATATAAAAACTGCTACTGTAGACGAATGCTTCAACCTAGAAGAACAAAATGTGGTGAGCCAAGTGGGATTTGTGTACTTGTCATTACCACCAAGTATCATTAAGATTGGGTGAAAAAATATTTGCTGGAATTTCGGACACTCGTTATTTCTTAGAAGCTTGGCAACCGCTCTCAATGAAAGTGCTTTTCCACAGTCTGTGCCTAGGGCTACTTGAAGAGGAATCAAACCATAGAGACATAACTGAGAACTCCTTTATTTTATGAAGTTTCAAAGAGGTACTACAAACCATGTTGGATTTAGAGTTCCAAATCCATCTATCTATATAGGAGAGATCTGAGTGAAAACTAAAAATAAAAACTGCTACTGTAAACGAACGCTTCAACTTATAAGAACAAAATTTGGTGAGCCAAGTGGGATATGTGTACTGATCATTACCACCAAGTATCATCAAGATTGGGTGAAAAAATGTTTGCTGGTATTTCGGAAACACTTAATTTCTTGGAAGCTTGGCAACCCCTTTCAATGAAAGTGCTTTTCCACAGTCTCTGCTTAGGGCTAATAGAAGAGGAAACAAATCATAGAGACAAAACTGAGAACTAGATTAT
>NW_027510522.1:0-33270 GCF_048772815.1 Callospermophilus lateralis | reverse complement strand
GTTGTAGCTCTTTGAAACTTGAGAAAACAAAGGAATTCTCTGTTTTGTCTCTATGGTTTGTTTCCTCTTCAAGTAGCCCTAGGCACAGAATGTGGAAAAGCACTTTCATTGAAAGGTGTTGACAAGCTGACAAGAAATAACGAGTTTCCAAAATACCAGCAAATATTTTTTTCACCCAAACATGATGATACTTGGTGGTAATGATCAGTGCACAAATCCCACTTGGCTCACCAAATTTTGTTCTTCTAGGTTGAAGCGTTCGTCTAGAGTAGCAGATTATATATTTAGGTTTCACTCTGTTCTCTCCTATTTAGATAGATGAATTTGGAGCTCTAAATCCAACATGGTTTGTTGTAGCTGTTTGAAACTTGACAAAAAAAAGGAGTTCTCAGTTTTGTCTCTATGGTTTGTTTCCTCTTCAAGTAGCCCTAGGCACAGACTGTGGAAGAGCACTTTCATTGAGAGGTGTTGCTAAGCTTCTAAGAAATAACGAGTTTCCGAAACACCGGCAAATATTTTTCACCCAATCTTGATGATACTTCGTGGAAATGATCAGTACACAAATCCCACTTGGCTCACCAAATTTTGTTCTTCTAGGTTGAAGCGTTCGTCTACAGTAGCAGTTTTTATATTTAGGTTTCCCTCTGTTCTCTCCTATATAGATAGATGAATTTGAAACTCTAAATCCAACATGGTTTGTAGTAGCTCCTTGAAACTTGACAAAATAAGGGAGTTCTCAGTTTTGTCTCTATGGTTTGCTTCCTCTTCAAGTAGCCCTAAGCAGAGATTGTGGAAAAGCACTTTCATTGAAAGCGTTTGCCAAGCTTCCAAGAAATAACGAGTTTCAGAAATACCAGCAAATATTTTTTGACCCAATCTTGATGATACTTGGTGGTAATGATCAGTACACAAATCCCACTTGGCTCACCAAATTTTGTTCTTCTAGTTTGAAGCGTTCGTCTAGAGTAGCAGATTATATATTTAGGTTTCACTCTGTTCTCTCCTATATAGATAGATGAATTTGGAACTCTAAATCCAACATGGTTTGTAGTAGTTCTTTGTAACTTGACAAAATAGGGGAGTTCTCAGTTTTGTCTCTATGTTTTGTTTCCTCTTCAAGTAGCCCTAGGCACAGACTGTGGAAGAGCACTTTCATTGAGAGGGGTTGCCAAGCTTCTAAGAAATAACGAGTTTCCGAAATACCAGCAAATATTTTTTTCACCCAATCTTGGTGATACGTGGTGATAATGATCAGTACACAAATCCCACTTGGCTCACCAAATTGTGTTCTTCTAGGTTGAAGCGTTCGTCTACAGTAGCAATATATATATGTATGTTTCACTCTGTTCTCTCTTATATAGATAGATGAATTTGAAACTCTAAATCCAACATGGTTTGCAGTGGCTCTTTGAAACTTGACAAAATAAAGCAGTTCTCAGTTTTGTCTCTATGGTTTGTTTCCTCTTCAAGTAGCCCTAGGCACAGACTCTGGAAAAGCACTTTCATTGAGAGGGGTTGCCAAGCTTCTAAGATATAACGAGTTTCCGAAATACCAGCAAATATTATTTCACCCAAACTTGATGATACGTGGTGGTAATGACGAGTACACAAACCCCATTTGGCTAACCAATTTTAGTTCTTTAGGTTGAAGCGTTCTTTTACAGTAGCAGTTTTATATTTAGGTTCCACTCTGTTCTCCTCTATATGGATACATGAATTTGGAACGCTAAATCCAACATGGTTTGTAGTAGGTCTTTGAAACTTGGCAAAATAAAGGAGTTCTCAGTTTTGTCTCTATGGTTTGTTTATTCTTGAAGCAGCCCTAGGCACAGACTGTGGAAAAGCACTTTCATTGAGAGGGGTTGCCAAGCTTCTATGAAATAAAGAGTTTCTGAAACACCAGCAAATATTTTTTCATCCAATCTTGATGATACTTTGGGGTAATGATCAGTACACAAATCCCATTTGTCTCACCTAATTTCGTTCTTCTAGAATGAAGCATTCCTTTACAGTAGCAGTTTTTATTTTTGGTTTCACTCTGTTCTCTCCTATATAGATAGATGAATTTGGAACTCTATATCCAACATATTTTGTAGTAGTCCTTTGAAACTTGACCAAATAAAGGAGTACTCAGTTTTGTCTCTATGGTTTGTTTCCTCTTCAAGTAGCCCAAGGCACAGACTGTGGAAAAGCACTTTCATTGAGAGGGGTAGCCAAGCTTCTAAGAAAGACCTAGTTTCCGAAATACCAGCAAATATTTTTTCACCCAATCTTGATGATACGTGGTGGTAATGATCAGTACACAAATCCCACTTGGCTCACCAAATTTTGTTCTTCTAGGTTGAAGTGTTCGTCTACAGTAGCAGTTTTTATATTAAGGTTCCCCTCTGTTCTCTCCTATATAATAGATGAATTTGGAACTCTAAATCCAACATGGTTTGTAGTAGCTCTTTGAAATTTGACAAAATAAAGGAGTTCTCAGTTTTGTCTCTATGATTTGTTTCCTCTTCAAGTAGCCCTAGGCACAGACTGTGGAAAAGCACTCTCAATGAGAGGGGTAGCCAAGCTTCTAAGAAGGAACGAGTTTCCGAAATAGCAGCAAATATTTTTCCACCCAATCTTGATGATACGTGGTGGTAATGACAAGTACACAATTCCAACTTGGCTCACCAAATTTTGTTCTTCTAGGTTGAAGCGTTCGATACAATAGCAGTTTTTATATTTAGGTTTCCCTCTGTTCTCTCCTTTACAGATACATGAATTTGGAACTCTAAATCCAACATGGTTTGTAGTAGCTCTTTGAAACTTGACAAAATAAAGGAGTTCTCAGTTTTGTCTCTATGGTTTGTTTCCTCTTCAAGTAGCCTTAAGCACAGACTGTGGAAAAGCACTTTCATTGAGAGGGGTAGCTAAGCTTCCAAAAAAGAACGAGTTTCCGAAATACCAGCAAATATTTTTTCACCCAATCTTGATGATACGTGGTGGTAATGATAGGTACACAAATCCCACTTGGCTCACCAAATTTTGTTGTTCTAGGTTGAAGCATTCAAATACAATAGCAGTTATTATATTTAGGTTTCACTCAGTTCTCTCCTATATAGATAGATGAATTTTAACTCTAAATCCAACATGGTTTGCAGTAGCTCTTTGAAACGTGACAAAATAAAGCAGTTTTCAGTTTTTTCTCTATGGTTTGTTTCCTCTTCAAGTAGCCCTAGGCACAGACTGTGGAAAAGCACTTTCATTGAGAGGGGTTGCCAAGCTTCTAAGAAATAACGAGTTTCCGAAATACCCGCAAATATTTTTTCACCCAATCTTGATGATACTTGGTGGTAATGATCAGTACAAAAATTTCACTTGGCTCACCAAATTGTGTTCTTCTAGGTTGAAGCGTTCGTCAACAGTGGCAGTATTTATATGTAGGTTTCACTCTGTTCTCTCTTATATAGATAAATGAATTTGGAACTCTAAATCCAACATGGTTTGTATTACCTCTTTGAAACTTGACAAAAAAAAGGAGTTTTCAGTTTTTTCCCTATGGATTGTTTCCCCTTCAAATAGCCCTAGTCACAGACTGTGGAAAAGCACATTCATTGAGAGGGGTTGCCAAGCTTCTAAGAAATAACCTGTTTCCGAAATACTAGCAAATATTTTTTTCAACCAATCTTGATGATACGAGGTGGTAATGACAAGTACACAAATCCCACTTGGCTCACCAAATTTTGTTATTCTAGGTTGAAGCGTTCATCTACAGTAGCAGTTTTTATTTGTAGGTTCCATTCTGTTCTTTCTATATAGATAGATGAATTTGGAAAGCTAAATTTAACATGGTTTGTAGTATCCTTTGAAACTTGACAAAATAAAGGAGTTCTCAGTTTTGTCTCTATGGTTTGTTTCCTCTTCAAGTAGCCCTAGGCACAAACTGTGGAAAACCACTTTCATTGAGAGGGGTTGCCAAGCTTTTAAGAAATAACGAGTTTCCGAAATAGCAGCAAATATTTTTTCACCCAATCTTGATGATACTTGGTGGTAATGATCAGTACACAAATCCCACTTGGCTTACCAAATTTTGTTCTTCTTGGTTAAAGCGTTCATCTACAGTAGCAGTTTTTATATTTACGTTTCACTCTGTTCTCTCCAAAATAGATAGATGAATTTGGAACTCTAAATCCAACATGGTTTGTAGTAGCTCTTTGAAACTCGACCAAAAAAAGGAGTTCTCAACTTTGTCTCTATGGTTTCTTTCCTCTTCAAGTAGCCCTACAGGGACTTTGGAAAAGCACTTTCATTGAAAGAGGTTGCCAAGCTTCCAAGAAATTACGAGTCTCTGAAATACCAGCAAATATTTTTCACCCAATCTTGATGTTACGTGGTGGTAATGACAAGTACACAAATCCCACTTGGCTCACCAAATTTTGTTCTTCTAGGTTGAAGCGTTCCTTTACAATAGCAGTTTTTATTTTTAGGTTTCACTCTGTTCTCTCCTATATAGATAGATGAATTTGGAACTCTAAGTCCAACATGGTTTGTAGTAGCTCTTTGAAACTTGAAAAAATAAAGGAGTTCTCAATTTTGTCTTTACGGTTTGTTTACTCTTCAAGTAGCCCTAGGGACAGACTGTGGACTGTGGAAAAGCACTTTCATTTCGAGGGTTAGCCAAGCTTTTTTGAAAGAACGAGTTTCCGAAATCCAGCAAATATGTTTTCACCCAATCTTGAGGATACTTGGTGGTAATGATCAGTACACAAATCCCACTTGGATCACCAAATTTTGTTCTTCTAGGTTGAAGCGTTCCTCTATAATATCAGTTTTTATATTTAGGTTTCACTCTGTTCTCTCCTATATACATAGATGAATTTGGAACTCTAAATCCAATATGGTTTGCAGTAGCTCTTTGAAACCTGAGAAAATAAAGGACTTCTCAGTTTTGTCTCTATGGTTTGTTTCCTCTTCAAGTAGCCCTAGGCACAGACTGTGGAATAGCACTTTAATTCAGATGGGTAGCGAAGCTTCTAAGAAAGAACGAGTTTCCGAAATACCAGCAAATATTTTTTCAAGCAATCTTGATGATACTTGGTGGTAATGATCAGTACACAAATCCCACTTGCCTCACCAAGTTTTGTTCTTCTAGGTTGAAGCATTCGATACAATAGCAGTTTTTATATTTAGGTTTCACCCTGTTCTCTCCTATAAAGATAGATGAATTTCGAACTCTAAACCCAACATGGTTTGCAGTAGCTTTTTGAAACTTGACAAAATAAACCAGTTCTCAGTTTTGTCTCTCTGGTTTGTTTCTTCTTCAAGTAGCCCTAGGCACAGACTGTGGAAAAGCACTTTCATTGAGAGGGGTTGCCAAGTTTCTAAGAAATAACGAGTTTCCGAAATACCAGCAAATATTTTTTCACCCAATCTTGATGATACGTGGTGGTAATGACAAGTACACAAATCCTACTTGGCTCACCAAATTTTGTTCTTCTAGATTGAAGGGATGCTTTACAATAGCAGTTTTTATTTTTAGGTTTAACTCTGTTCTCTCCTATATAGATAGATGAATTTGGAACTCTAAATCCAACATGGTTTGTAGTAGCGCTTTGAAACTTGAAAAAATAAAGGAGTTCTCAATTTTGTCTCTATGGTTTGTTTCCTCTTCAAGTACCCCTAGGCACAGACTGTGGAAAAGCACTTTCATTGAAAGGGGTTGCCGAGCTTCCAAGAAATTATGAGTTTCCGAAATACCAGCAAGTATTTTTTCACCCAATCTTGATGATACGTGGTGGTAATGACAAGTATACAAATCCCACTTGGCTCACCAAATTTTGTTCTTCTAGTTGTAGCGTTCCTTTACAATAGCAGTTTTTGTTTTTAGGTTTAACTCTGTTCTGTCCTATATAGACAGATGAATTTGGAACTCTGAATCCAACATGGTTCGTAGTAGCTCTTTGAAACTTGACAAAATAAAGGAGTTCTCAGTTTCTTCTCTATGGTTTGTTTCCTCTTCAAGTAGCCCTAGGCACAGACTGTGGAAAAGCACTTTCATTGAGAGGGGTAGCCAAGCTTCTAAGAAAGAACGAGTATCCGAAATAACAGCAAATATTTTTTCACCCAATCTTGATGATACATAGTGGTAATGATCAGTACACAAATGCCACTTGGATCACCAAATTTTGTTTTTCTAGGTTGAAGCGTTT
The DNA here is from genome assembly GCF_048772815.1 of Callospermophilus lateralis. NCBI lineage: Eukaryota > Metazoa > Chordata > Mammalia > Rodentia > Sciuridae > Callospermophilus > Callospermophilus lateralis. The sequence continues at coordinate 27,082 of NW_027510522.1, read as the reverse complement.
CGTCTACAGTAGGAGTTTATATATTTAGGTTCCACTCTGTTCTCTTCTATATAGATAGATGAATTTCTAACGCTAAATCCAACATGGTTTGTAGTAGCTCTTTGAAACTTGACAAAATAAAAGAGTTCTCAGTTTTTTCTCTATGGTTTGTTTTCTCTTCAAGTAGCCCTAGGCACAGACTGTGGAAAAGAACTTTCATTGAGAGGGGTTGCCAAGCTTCTAAGAAATAACAAGTTTCCGAAATACCAGCAAATATTTATTCACCCAATCTTGATGATACTTGGTGGTAATGATCAGTACAAAAATCCCACTTGGCTCACCAAATTTTGTTCTTCTTGGTTGAAGCGTTCGTTTACAGTAGCAGTTTTTATATTTAGGTTTCCCTCTGTTCTCTCCTATATAGATAGATGAATTTGGAACTCTAAATCCAAAATGGTTTGGAGTAGCTCTTTGAAACTCGACAAGAAAAAGGAGTTCTCAGTTTTGTCTCTATGGATTGTTTCCTCTTCAAGTAGCCCTAAGCAGAGACTGTGGAAAAGCACTTTCATTGAAAGGGGTTGCCAAGCTTCTGAGAAATAACGAGTTCCCGAAATACAGAAAATATTTTTTCACCCAATCTTCATGATACTTGGTGGTAATGACAAGTACACAAATCCCACTTGGCACACCAAATTTTGTTCTACTAGGTTGAAGCGTTCGTCTACAGTAACATTTTATATTTTTAGGTTTCACTCTGTTCCCTCCTATATAGATAGATGAATTTGGAACTGTAAATCCAACATGGATTGTAGTAGCTCTTTGAAAGTTCACAAAAAAAAGTAGTTCTCAGTTTTGTCTCTATGGTTTGTTTCCTCTTCAAGTAGCCCTAGGCACAGACTGTGGAAAAGCACTTTCATTGAAAGAGGTTGCCAAGCTTCCAAGAAATAACGAGTTTCCGAAATACCAGCAAATATTTTTTCACCCAATCTTGATGACACTTGGTGGTAATGATCAGTACAAAATCCCACTTGGCTCACCAAATTTTATTCTTCTAGGTTGAAGCGTTCGTCAACAGTAGCAGTTTTTATTTTTAGGTTTCACTCTGTTCTCTCCTATTTAGATAGATGAATTTTAACTCTAAATCCAACATGGTTTGTTGTACCTGTTTGAAACTTGAAAAAAAAAGGAGTTCTCAATTTTGTCTCTATGGTTTGTTTCCTCTTCAATTAGCCCTAAGCAGAGACTGTGAAAAGCACTTTAATTGAGAGGGGTTGCCAATCTTCTAAGAAAGAACGAGTTTCCGAAATACCAGCAAATATTTTTTCACCCAATCTTGATGATACATGGTAGTAATGATCACTACACAAATCCCTCTTGGCTCACCAAAGTTTGTTCTTCTAGGTTGAAGCGTTCGTCTACAGTAGCATTTTTTATATGTAGGTTTCACTCTTTTCTCTCTTATATAGATAGATGAATTTGGAACTCTAAATCCAACATGGTTTGTAGTAGCTTTTTGAAACTTGACAAAAAAAAGTAGTTCTCAGTTTTGTTTCTATGGTTTGTTTCCATTTCAAGTAGCCCTATTCACAGACTGTGGAAAAGCACTTTCATTGAGAGGGGTTGCCAAGCGTATAAGAATTAACGAGTTTCCGAAATACCAGCAAATATTTTTTCACCCAATCTTGATGATGCTTGGTGGTAATGATCAGTACACAAATCCCACTTGGCTCACCAAATTGTGTTCTCCTAGGTTGAGGCGTTCATCTACAGTAGCAGTTTTTATTTGTAGGTTTCACTCTGTTCTCTCCTATATAGATAGAAGAATTTGGAACACTAAATCCAACATGGTTTGTAGTAGCTCTTTGAAACTTGACAAAAAAAAAGTAGTTCTCAGTTTTGTCTCTATGGTTTTTTTCCTCTTCAGGTAGCCCTAGGTACAGACTGTGGAAAAGCACTTTCATTGAAAGGGGTTTCCAAGCTTCCAAGAAATAAAGAGTTTCCGAAATACAAGCAAATATGTTTTCACGCAGTCTTGATGATACTTGGTAGTAATGATCAGTACACAAATCTCACTGGAGTCACCAAACTTTGTTCTTCTAGGTTGAAGCGTTCGTCTACAGTAACATTTTATATTTTTAGATTTCACTCTGTTCTCTCCTATATAGATAGATGAATTTGGAACTCTAAATCCAACATGGTTTGTAGTAGCTATTTGAAACTTGACCAAAAAAAGTAGTTCTCAGTTTTTTCTCTATGGTTTGTTTCCTCTTCAAGTAGCCCTAAGCAGAGACAGTGGATAAGCACTTTCATTGAAACGAGTTGCCAACCTTCCCAGAAATTACGAGTTTCAGAAATACCAGCAAATATTTTTTCACCCAATCTTGATGATACGTGGTGGTAATGACAAGTACACAAATCCCACTTGGCCCACCAAATTTTGTTCCTCTAGGTTGAAGCGTTCCTTTACAGTAACAGTTTTTATTTTTAGGTTTCCCTCTGTTCTCTCCTATATAGATAGATGAATTTGGAACTTTAAATCCAACATGGTTTGTAGTAGCTCTTTGAAACTCGACAAAAAAAAGGAGTTCTCAGTTTTGTCTCTATGGTTTGTTTCCTCTTCAAGTAGCCCTAAGCAGGGACTGTGGAAAAGCACTTTCATTGAAAGGGGTTGCCAAGGTTCTGAGAAATAACGAGTTCCTGAAATACCAGCAAATATTTTTTCACCCAATCTTGGTGACACGTGGTGGTAATGACAAGAACACAAATCCCACTTGGCTCACCAAATTTTGTTCTTCTAGGTTGAAGCGTTCGTCTACAGTAGCATTTTTTATATGTAGGTTTCACTCTTTTCTCTCTTATATAGATAGATGAATTTGGAACTCTAAATCCAACATGGTTTGCAGTAGCTCTTTGTAACTTGACAAAATAAAGCAGTTCTCAGTTTTGTCTCTATGGTTTGTTTTTTCTTCAAGTAGCCCTAGGCACAGACTGTGGAAAAGCACTTTCATTGAGAAGGGTTGCCAAGCGTATAAGAATTAAAGAGTTTCTGAAATACCAGCAAATATTTTTTCACCCAAACTTGATGATACTTGGTGGTAATGATCAGTACACAAATCCCACTTGGCTCACCAAATTGTGTTCTTCTAGGTTGAAGCGTTTGTCTACAGTAACATTTTATATTTTTAGATTTCACTCTGTTCTCTCCTATATAGATAGATGAATTTGGAACTCTAAATCCAACATGGTTTGTAGTAGCTATTTGAAACTTGACCAAAAAAAGTAGTTCTCAGTTTTTTCTCCATGCTTTGTTTCCTCTTCAAGTAGCCCTATGCAGAGACAGTGGATAAGCACTTTAATTGAAACGAGTTGCCAACCTTCCAAGAAATTACGAGTTTCCGAAATACCAGCAAATATTTTTTCACCCAATCTTGATGATACTTGGTGGTAATGACAAGTACACAAATTCCACTTGGCCCACCAAATTTTGTTTATCTAGGTTGAAGCGTTCCTTTACAGTAACAGTTTTTATTTTTAGGTTTCCCTCTGTTCTCTCCTATATAGATAGATGAATTTGGAACTTTGAATCCAACATGGTTTGTAGTAGCTCTTTGAAACTCGACAAAAAAAAGGAGTTCTCAGTTTTGTCTCTATGGTTTGTTTCCTCTTCAAGTAGCCCTAAGCAGGGACTGTGGAAAAGCACTTTCATTGAAAGGGGTTGCCAAGCTTCTTAGAAATAACGAGTTTTCAAAATACCAGCAAATATTTTTTCACACAAACTTGGTGACACGTGGTGGTAATGACAAGAACACAAATCTCACTTGGCACACCAAATTTTGTTCTTCTAGGTTGAAGCTTTCCTTTACAGTAGCAGTTTTTATTTTTAGGTTTCAGTCTGTTTTGTCTTATATAGATAGATGAATTTGGAACTCTAAATCCAACATGGTTTGTAGTAGCGCTTTGAAACTTGAAAAAATAAAGGAGTTCTCAATTTTGTCTCTATGGTTTGTTTCCTCTTCAAGTAGCCCTAGGCACAGACTGTGGAAAAGCACTTTCATTGAAAGGGGTTGCCGAGCTTCCAAGAAATTCCGAGTTTCCGAAATACCAGCAAGTATTTATTCACCCTATCTTGATGATACGTGGTGTTAATGACAAGTACACAAATCCCACTTGGCTCACCAAATTTTGTTCTTCTAGGTTGAAGCGTTCCTTTACAGTAGCAGTATTTATTTTTAGGTTTCACTCTCTTGTCTCCTATATTGATAGATGAATTTGGAACTCTAAATCCAACATGGTTTTTAGTAGCTCTTTGAAACTTGACAAAATAATGAGTTCTCAGTTTTTTCTCTATGGTTTGTTTCCTCTTCAAGTAGCCCTAGGCACAGACTGTGGAAATGCACTTTCATTGAGAGGGGTTGCCAAGATTCCAAGAAATAACGAGTTTCCGAAATACCAGCAAATATTTTTTCACCCAATCTTAATGACACTTGGTAGTAATGATCGGTACACAAATCCCACTTGACTCACCAAATTTTGTTCTTCTAGGTTGAAGCGTTCCTTTACAGTAGCAGTATTTATTTTTAGGTTTCACTCTGTTCTCTCCGATATAGATAGATGAATTTGGAACTCTAAATCCAACATGGTTTGTAGTAGCTTTTTGAAACATGACCAAAAATAGTAGTTCTCAGTTTTGTCTCTATTATTTGTTTCCTCTTCAAGTAGCCCTAAGCAGAGACAGTGGAAAAGCACTTTAATGGAAAGGAGTGGCAAACCTTCCAAGAAATTACGAGTTTCCAAAAACCAACAAATATTTTTCCAAAAAATCTTGATGATACGTGGTGGTAATGACAAGTACACAAATCCGACTTGGCTCACCAAATTTTGTTCTTTTAGGTTGAAGCGTTGCTTTACAGCAGCAGTTTTTATTTTTAGGTTTAACTCTGTTCTCTCCTATATAGATAGATGAATTTGGAACTCTAAATCTAACATGGTTTGCAGTAGCTCTTTGAAACATGAAAAAATAAAGGAGTTCTCAGTTTTGTCTCTATGGTTTGTTTCCTCTTCACGTTGCCCTAGGCACAGACTGTGGAAAAGCACTTTCAGTGAGAGGGGTTGTCAAGCTTCAAAGAAATAACGAGTTTCCGAAATACCAGCAAATATTTTTTCACCCAATCTTGATGACACTTGGTGGTAATGATCAGTACACAAATCCCACTTTGCTCACCAAATTGTGTTCTTCTAGGTTGAAGTGTTTGTCTACAGTAGCAGTGTTTATATTTAGGTTTCCCTCGGTTCTATCCTATATAGATAGATGAACTTGGAACTCTAAATCCAACATGGTTTGTAGTAGCTCTTTGAAACTTGACAAAATAAAGGAGTTCTCAGTTTTGTCTCTATGGTTTGTTTCCTCTTCAAGTAGCCTTAAGCAGATACTGTGGAAAAGCTCTTTCATTGAAAAGGGTTTCCAAGCTTCCAAGAAATTACGAGTTTCCGAAATACCATCAAATATTTTTTCAACCAATCTTGATGATACGTTGTGGTAATGACAAGTACACACATCCCACTTGGCAAACCAAATTTTGTTCTTCTAGGTTGACGCGCTATTTACAGTAGCAGTTTTTTATTTTTAGGTTTCACTCTGTTCTTCCTATATAGATAGATGAATTTGGAACTCTAAATCCAACATGGTTTGTTGTAGCTCTTTGAAACTTGACAAAATAAAGCAGTTCTCAGATTTGTCTCTATGGTTTGTTTCCTCTTCAAGTAAACCTAGGCACAGAATGTGGATAAGCACTTTCATTGAGAGGGGTTGCAAATCTTCTAAGAAATAACGAGTTTCCGAAATACCAGCAAATATTTTTTCACCCAACTTCATGATACTTGGAGGTAATGATCAGTACACAAATCCCACTTGGCTCACCAAATTTTGTTCTTCTAGGTTGAAGCGTTCGTCTACAGTAGCAGTTTTTATATTTAGGTTTCACTCTGTTTCTCTTCTATATAGATAGATGAATTTGGAACTCTAAATCATACATAGTTTCTAGTAGCTCTTTGAAACGTGACAAAATAAAGGCGTTCCTAAGATTTGTATCTATGGTTTGTTTCCTCTTGAGGTAGCCCTAGGCACAGATTGTGGATAAGCATTTGCATTGAGAGGGGTTGCCAAGCTTCTAAAAAATAACAAGTTTCCAAAATACCAGCAAATATTTTCTCACCCAATCTTGATGATACTTGGTGGTAATGATCAGTACACAAATCCCACTTGGCTCACCAAATTATGTTCTTCTAGGTTGAAGCGTTCGTCTACAGTAGAAGTTTTTATATTTAGGTTCCACTCTGTTCCCTTCTATATAGATAGATGAATTTGGAACTCTAAATTCAACATGGTTTGTAGTAGCTCTTTGAAACTTGACAAAATAAAGGAGTTCTCAGTTTTGTCTCTATGGTTAGTTTCTCTTCATGTAGCCCTAGGCACAGACTGTGGAAAAGCACTTTCATTGAGAGGGGTTGCCAAGCTTCTAAGAAATAACGAGTTCCGAAATATCATCAAATATTTTTTCACCTAATCTTGATGATACTTGGTGGTAATGATCAGTACACAAATCCCACTTGGCTCACCAAATTTTCTTCTTCTAAATTGAAGAGTTCGTCTACAGTAGCAGTTTTTATATTTAGGTTTTCCTCTGTTTCCTCCTAAATAGAATGATGAATTTGGAACTCTAAATCCAACATGTTTGTAGTAGCTCTTTGAAACTTCACAAAAAAAAGGAGTTTCTCAGTTTTGTCTCTATGGTTTGTTTCCTATTCAAGTAGCCCCAGGCACAGAATGTGGAAAGCACTTTCAATGAGAGGGTTGCCAAGCTTCTAAGAAATAACGAGTTTCCGAAATACCAGCAAATATTTTTCACAAAATCTTGATGATACGTGGTGGTAATGACAAGTACACAAATCTCAGTTGGCTCACCAAATTTTGTTCTTCTAGATTGAAGCGTTCTTTACAATAGCAGTTTTCATTTTTCGGTTTCACTCTGTTCTTTCCTATATAGATAGATGAATTTGGAATTCTAAATCCAACATGGTTTGTAGTAGCGCTTTGAAACTGGAAAAATAAAAGGGTTCTGAACTTTGTCTCTATGGTTTGTTTCCTCTTCAAGTAGCCCTAGGCACAGACTGTGGAAAGGCACTTTCATTGAAAGGGGTTGCCAAGCTTCCAAGAAATAAATAGTTCCCGAAATACCAGCAAATATTTTTTCACCCAAACTTGATGATATGTGGTGGTAATGACAAGTACACAAATCCCACTTGGCACACCAAATTTTGTTCTTCTACGTTGAAGTGTTCCTTTACAATAGCAGTTTTTATTTTTAGGTTTCACTCTGTTCTCTCCTATATAGATAGATGAATTTGGAACTCTAAATACAACATGGTTTGTAGTAGCTCTTTGAAACGTGACATAATAAAGCAATTCTCAGTTTTGTCTCTATGGTGTTTCCTCTTCAAGTACCCTAGGCAAAGTCTGTGGAAAAGCACTTTCATGGAAAGGAGTTTCCAAGCGTCCAAGAAATAACGAGTTTCCGAAATACCAGCAAATATTTTTTCACCCAATCTTGATGATACTTCTAGGTAATGATCAGTACACAAATACCACTTGGCTCAGCAAATTGTGTTCTTCTAGGTTGAAGCGTTGGTCTACAGTAGCAGTTTTTATTTGTAGGTTTCTCTCTGTTCTCTCTTATATATATAGATGAATTTGGAACTCTAAATCCAACATGGTTTGTAGTAGCTTTTGAAACTTGACAAAAAAAAAGTAGTTCTCAGTTTTGTCTCTATGGTTTGTTTCCTCTTCAATTAGCCCTAGGCACAGACTGTGGAAATGTACTTGCATTGAATGGGGTTGCCAAGCTTCCAAGAAATAACGAGTTTCCGAAATACCAGCAATATTTTTTCACCCAATCTTGATGATACTTGGTAGTAATGATCGGTACACAAATCCCACTTGGCTCACCAAATTTTGTTCTTCTAGTTTGAAGCGTTCGTCTACACCTAGCACTTTTTATATTTAGGTTTCCCTCTGTTCTCTCCTATATAGATAGATGAATTTGGAACTCTAAATCCAACATGGTTTGTAGTAGCTCTTTGAAACTTGAAAAAATAAAGGAGTACTCACTGTTTTATCTATGTTTTGTTTTTTCTTCAAGTAGCCCTAGGCACAGACTGTGGAAAAGCACTTTCATTAAGAGGGGTAGCCAAGCTTCTAAGAAAGAACGAGTTTACGAAACACCCGCAAATATTTTTTCACCCAATCTTGATGATACGTGTTGGTAATGACAAGTACACAAATCCCACTTGGCACACCAAATTTTATTCTTCTAGGTAGAAGCCTTCCTTTACAGTGGCAGTTTTTATTTTTTAGGTTTCATTCTCTTTTCTCCTATATAGATAGATGAATTTGGAACTCTAAATCCCAACATGGTTTGCAGTAGCTCTTTGAAACATGACAAAAAAAGCAGTTCTCAGTATTGTCTCTAGAGTTTGTTTCCTCTCAAGTATCTCTAGGCACAGACTGTGGAAAAGCACTTTCATTGAGAGTGGTTGCCAAGCTTCTAGGAAATAACGAGATTCCGAAATACCAGCAAATATTTTTTCACCCAATCTTGATGATACGTGGTTGTAATGACAAGTACACAAATCCCACTTGGCTCACCAAATTTTATTCTTCTAGGTTGAAGCGTTCTTCACAATAGCAGTTTTTTTTTTAGGTTTCACTCTATTCTCTCCTATATAGATAGATGAATTTGGAACTCTAAATCCAACATGGTTTGTAGTAGCGCTTTGAAACTTGAAAAAATAAAGGAGTTCTCAATTTTGTCTCTATGGTTTGTTTCCTTTTCAAGTAGCCCTGGGCACAGACTATGGAAAAGAACTTTCATTGAAAGGGGTTGCCGAGCTTCCAAGAATTTATGAGTTTCCGAAATACCAGCAAGTATTTTTTCACAAAATCTTGATGATACATGGTGGTAATGACAAGTACACAAATCCCATTGGCTCACCAAATTTTTCTTCTTCTAGGTTGAAGCGTTCGATACAATAGCAGTTTTTATATTTATGTTTCACTCTGTTCTCTCTTATATAGATAGATGAATTTGGAACTCTAAATCCAACAAGGTTTGTAGTAGCTCTTTGAAACGTGACATAATAAAGCAATTCTCAGTTTTTTCTCTATGGTTTGTTTCCTCTTCAAGTCCCTAGGCAAAGACTGTGGAAAAGCACTTTCATGGAAAGGAGGTTCCAAGCTTCCAAGAAATTACGAGTTTCCGAAATACCAGCAAATATTTTTTCACCCAATCTTGATGATACGTGGTGGTAATGACAATTACACAAATCCCACTTGGCTCACAAATTTTGTTCTTCTAGGTTGAAGCGTTCCTTTACAGTAGCAGTTTTAACTTCTAGGTTTCACTCTGTTCTCTCCTATATAGATAGATGAATTTGGAACTCTAAATCCAACATGGTTTGTAGTAGCTATTTGAAACTTCACAAAAAAAGGAGTTCTCAGTTTTGTCTCTTTGGTTTGTTTCCTCTTCAACTAGCCCTAAGCAGAGACTGTGGAAAAGCACTTTAATTGAAAGAGGTTGCCAAGCTTCCAAGAAATAACGAGTTTCCGAAATACCAGCAAATATTTTTTCACCCATTCTTGATTTTACTTGGTGGTAATGATCAGTACAAAATCCCACTTGGCTCACCAAATTTTTGTTCTTCTACGTTGAAGCGTTCCTTTACAATAGCAGTTTTTATTTTTAGGTTTCACTCTGTTCTCTCCTACATAGATAGATGAATTTGGAACTCTAAATCCAACATGGTTTGTTGTAGCTGTTTGAAACTTGACAAAAAAAGGAATTCTCAGTTTTGTCTCTATGGTTTGTTTCCTCTTCAAGTAGCCCTAAGCAGAGAGTGTGGAAAAGCACTTTCATTGAAAAAGATTGCCAAGCTTCCAAGAAATTATGCGTTTCCGAAATACCAGCAAATATTTTTTCACCCAATCTTGATGATACGTTTTGGTAATGACGAGTACACATTTCCCACTTGGCTCACCAAATTTTGTTCTTCTAGGTTGAAGCGTTCCTTTACAGTAGCAGTTTTTACTTTTAGGTTTCACTCTGTTCTCTCCTATATAGATAGATGAATTTGGAACACTAAATCCAATATGGTTTGTAGTAGCTGTTTGAAACTTGACAAAATAAAGGAGTTCTCAGTTTTGTCTCTATGGTTTGTTTCCTCTTCAAGTAGCCCTAGGCGCACTGTGAAAAAGCATTTTCATTGAGAGGGGTTGCCAAGCTTCTAAGAAAGAACGAGTTTCCGAAATACAAGCAAATATGTTTTCACGCAATCTTGATGATACTTGGTAGTAATGATCAGTACACAAATCCCACTTGGCTCACCAAATTTTGTTTTTGTAGGTTGAAGCATTCAAATACAATAGCAGTTTTTATATTTAGGTTTCACTCTGTTCTCTCCTATATAGATAGATGAATTTTAACTCTAAATCCAACATGGTTTGCAGTAGCTCTTTGAAACGTGACAAAATAAAGCAGTTCTCAGTTTTGTCTCTATGGTTTGTTTCCTCTTCAAGTAGCCCTAGGCACAGACTGTGGAAAAGCACTTTCATTGAGAGGGTTTGCCAAGCTTCTAAGAAATAACGAGTTTCCGAAATACCCGCAAATATTGATTCACCCAATCTTGATGATACTTGGTGGTAATGATCAGTACAAAAATTTCACTTGGCTCACCAAATTGTGTTCTTCTAGGTTGAAGCGTTCGTCAACAGTGGCAGTATTTATATGTAGGTTTCACTCTGTTCTCTCTTATATAGATAAATGAATTTGGAACTCTAAATCCAACATGGTTTGTATTAGCTCTTTGAAACTTGACAAAAAAAAGGAGTTTTCAGTTTTGTCCCTATGGTTTGTTTCCCCTTCAAATAGCCCTAGTCACAGACTGTGGAAAAGCACTTTCATTGAGAGAGGTTGCCAAGCTTCTAAGAAATAACCTGTTTCCGAAATACTAGCAAATATTTTTTTCACCCAATCTTGATGATACGAGGTGGTAATGACAAGTACACAAATCCCACTTGGCTCACCAAATTTTGTTCTTCTAGGTTGAAGCGTTCTTTACAATAGCAGTTTTGATTTTTAGGTTTCACTCTGTTCTCTCCTATATAGATAGTTGAATTTGGAACTCTAAATCCAACATGGTTTGTAGTAGCGCTTTGAAACTTGAAAAAATAAAGGAGTTCTCAATTTTGTCTCTATGGTTTGTTTCCTCTTCAAGTAGCCCTAGGAACAGACTGTGGAAACGCACTTTCATTGAGATTCGTAGCCAAGCTTCTAAGAAAGAACGAGTTTCTGAAGAACCAGGAAATATTTTTTCACAAAATCTTGATGATACCGGTGGTAATGATCAGTAAACAAATCGCAATTGGCTCACCAAATTTTGTTCTTCTAGTTTGAAGCGTTCGTCTACAATAGCAGTTATTATATTTAGCTTTCACTCTGTTCTCTCCTATATAGATAGATGAATTTGGAACTCTAAATCCAACATGGTTTGCAGCAGCTCTTTGAAACTTGAAAAAATAAAGGAATTCTCAGTTTTTCTCTATGGTTTGTTTCCTCTTCAAGTAGCCCTAGGCACAGACTGTGGAAAAGCACTTTCATTGAAATGGGTTGCCAAGCTTCTAAGAAATAACGAGTTTCCGAAATACCAGCAAATATTTTTTCACCCAATTTTGATGATACTTGGTGGTAATGATCAGTATACAAATTTCACTTGGCTCCCCAAATTGTGTTCTTCTAGGTTGATGCGTTCGTCAACAGTGGCAGTATTTATATGTAGGTTTCACTCTGTTCTCTTTTATATAGATAGATGAATTCAGAACTCTAAATCCAACATGGTTTGTATTAGCTCTTTGAAACTTGACAAAAAACAGGAGATCTCAGTTTTGTCTCTATGGTTTGTTTCCCCTTCAAGTAGCCCTAGGCACAGACTGTGGAAAGCACTTTCAATGAGAGGGGTTTCCAAGCTTCTAAGAAATAAGGAGTTTCCGAAATACGAGCAAATATTTTTTCACCCAATCTTGATGATACGTGGTGGTAATGATCAGTACACAAATTTCACCTGGCTCACCAAATTGTGTTCTTCTAGGTTGAAGCGTTTGTCAACAGTATTAGTTTTTATATTTAGGTTCCACTCTGTTCTCTTCTATATAGATAGATGAATTTGAAACGCTAAATCCAACATGGTTTGTAGTAGTCCTTTGAAACTTGACAAAATAAAGGAGTTCTCAGTTTGTCTCTATGGATTGTTTCCTCTTCAGGTGGCCCTAGGCACAGACTGTGGAAAAGCACTTTCATTGAAAGCGGTTGCCAAGCTTCCAAGAAATTAAGAGTTTACCGAAATACAAGCAAATATGTTTTCACGCAATCTTGATGATACTTGGTAGTAATGATCAGTACACAAATCCCACTTGACTCACCAAATTTTGTTCTTCTAGGTTGAAGCGTTCGTCTACAATAGCAGTTTTTATATTTAGGTTTTTCTCTGTTCCCTCCTATATAGATAGATGAATTTGGAACTCTAAATCCAACATGGTTTGTAGTAGCTCTTTGAAAGTTCACAAAAAAAAGGAGTTCTCAGTTTTGTCTCTATGGTTTGTTTCCTCTTCAAGTAGCCCTAAGCAGAGACTGTGGAAAAGCACTTTCATTGAAAGAGGTTGCCAATCTTCCAAGAAATAACGAGTTTCCGAAATACCAGCAAATATTTTTTCACCCAATCTTGATGATACTTGGTGGTAATGACAAGTACACAAATCCCACTTGGCCCACCAAATTTTGTTCATCTAGGTTGAAGTGTTCTTTTATATTAGCAGTTTTTATTTTTAGTTTTCCCTCTGTTCTCTCCTATATAGATAGATGAATTTGGAACTTTAAATCCAACATGGTTTGTAGTAGCTCTTTGAAACTCGACAAAAAAAAAAGGAGTTCTCAGTTTTGTCTCTATGGTTTGTTTCCTCTTCAAGTAGCCCTAAGCAGGGACTGTGGAAAAGCACTTTCATTAAAAGGGGTTGCCAAGCTTCTGAGAAATAACGAGTTTTCGAAATACCAGCAAATATTTTTTCACACAATCTTGGTGACACGTGGTGGTAATGACAAGAACACAAATCCCACTTGGCACACCAAATTTTGTTCTTCTAGGTTGAAGCTTTCCTTTACAGTAGCAGTTTTTATTTTTAGGTTTCAGTCTGTTCTGTCTAATATAGATAGATGAATTTGGAACTCTAAATCCAACATGGTTTGTAGTAGTGCTTTGAAACTTGAAAAAATAAAGGAGTTCTCAATTTTGTCTCTATGGTTTGTTTCCTCTTCAAGTAGCCCTAGACACAGAATGTGGAAAAGCACTTTCATTGAAAGGGGTTGCCGAGCATCCAAGAAATTACGAGTTTCCGAAATACCAGCAATTATTTATTCTCCCAATCTTGATGCTACGTGGTGTTAATGACAAGTACACAAATCTCACTTGGCTCACCAAATTCTGTTCTCCTAGGTTGAAGCGTTCCTTTACGGTAGCAGTATTTATTTTTAGGTTTCACTCTCTTGTCTCCTATATAGATAGATGAATTTGGAACTCTAAATCCAACATGGTTTTTAGTAGCTCTTTGAAACTTGCAAAAATAAATGTGTTCTCAGTTTTGTCTCTATGGTTTGTTTCCTCTTCAAGTAGCCCTAGGCACAGACTGTGAAAAAGCACTTTCATTGAGAGGGGTTGCCAAGATTCTAAGAAAGAACGAGTTTCCGAAATACCACCAAATATTTTTTCACCCAATCTTGATGATACATGGTGGTAATGATCAGTACACAAATCCCACTTGGCTCTCCAAAATTTGTTCTTCTAGGTTGAAGCGTTCGTCTACAGTAGCATTTTTTTATATGTAGGTTTCACTTTTTTCTCTCTTATATAGATAGATGAATTTGAAACTCTAAATCCAACATGGTTTGTAGTAGCTTTTTCAAACTTGATAAAAAAAGTAGTTCTCAGTTTTGTCGCTATGGTTTGTTTCCATTTCATGTAGCCCCATTCACAGACTGTGGAAAAGCACTTTCATTGAGAGGGGTTGCCAAGCGTCTAAAAAATAACGAGTTTCCGGAAATCCAGGAAATATTTTTTCACCCAATCTTGATGATACTTGGTGGTAATGATCAGTACACAAATCCCACTTGGCTCACCAAATTGTGTTCTTCTAGATTGAGGCGTTCATCTACAGTAGCAGTATTTATTTGTAGGTTTCACTCTGTTCTCTCCTATATAGATAGAAGAATTTGGAACACTAAATCCAACATGGTTTGTAGTAGCTCTTTGAAACTTGACAAAAAAAAGTATTTCTCAGTTTTGTCTCTATGGTTTGTTTCCTCTTCAGGCAGCCCTAGGTACAGATTGTGGAAAAGCACTTTCATTGAAAGGGGTTGCCAAGCTTCCAAGAAATAAAGAGTTTCCGAAATACAAGCAAATATGTTTTCACGCAGTCTTGATGATACTTGGTAGCAATGATCAGTACACAAATCCCACTGGAGTCACCAAACTTTGTTCTTCTAGGTTGAAGCGTTCGTCTACAGTAACATTTTATATTTTTAGATTTCACTCTGTTTTCTTCTATATAGATAGATGAATTTGGAACTCTAAATCCAACATGGTTTGTAGTAGCTATTTGAAACTTGACCAAAAAAAGTAGTTCTCAGTTTTTTCTCTATGGTTTGTTTCCTCTTCAAGTAGCCCTAAGCAGAGACAGTGGATAAGCACTTTCATTGAAACGAGTTGCCAACCTTCCAAAAAATTACGAGTTTCCGAAATACCAGCAAATATTTTTTCACCCAATCTTGATGATACGTGGTGGTAATGACAAGTACACAAATCCCACTTGGCCCACCAAATTTTGTTCATCTAGGTTGAAGCGTTCCTTTACAGTAACAGTTTTTATTTTTAGGTTTCCCTCTGTTCTCTCCTATATAGATAGATGAATTTGGATCTTTAAATCCAACATGGTTTGTAGTAGCTCTTTGAAACTCGACAAAAAAAAAGGAGTTCTCAGTTTTGTCTCGATGGTTTGTTTCCTCTTCAAGTAGCCCTAAGCAGGGACTGTGGAAAAGCACTTTCATTGAAAGGGGTTGCCAAGGTTCTGAGAAATAACGAGTTCCCGAAATACCAGCAAATATTTTTTCAACCAATCTTGGTGACACGTGGTGGTAATGACAAGAACACAAATCCCACTTGGCTCACCAAATTCTGTTCTTCTAGGTTGAAGCGTTCGTCTACAGTAGCATTTTTTAGATGTAGGTTTCACTCTTTTCTCTCTTATATAGATAGATGAATTTTGAACTCTAAATCCAACATGGTTTGTAGTAGCTTTTTGAATCTTGACAAAAAAAAGTAGTTCTCAGTTTTGTCTCTATGGTTTGTTTCCATTTCAAGTAGCCCTATTCACAGACTGTGGAAAAGCACTTTCATTGAGAGGGGTTGCCAAGCTTCTAAGAATTAACGAGTTTCCGAAATACCAGCAAATATTTTTTTCACCCAAACTTGATGATACTTGGTAGTAATGATCAGTACACAAATCCCACTTGGCTCACCAAATTGTGTTCTTCTAGGTTGAGGCGTTCATCTACAGTAGCAGTTTTTATTTGTAGGTTTCACTCTGTTCTCTCCTATATAGATAGATGAATTTGGAACACTAAATCCAACATGGTTTGTAGTAGCTCTTTGAAACTTGACAAAAAAACAAGTAGTTCTCAGTTTTGTCTCTATGGTTTGTTTCCTCTTCAGGTAGCCCTAGGTACAGACTGTGGAAAAGCACTTTCATTGAAAGGGGTTGCCAAGCTTCCAAGAAATAAAGAGTTTCCGAAATACAAGCAAATATGTTTTCACGCAGTCTTGATGATACTTGGTAGTAATGATCATTACACAAATCCCACTGGAGTCACCAAACTTTGTTCTTCTAGGTTGAAGCGTTTGTCTACAGTAACATTTTATAATTTTAGATTTCACTCTGTTCTCTCCTATATAGATAGATGAATTTGGAACTCTAAATCCAACATGGTTTGTAGTAGCTATTTGAAACTTGACCAAAAAAAGTAGTTCTCAGTTTTTTCTCTATGTTTTGTTTAGTCTTCAAGTAGCCCTAAGCAGAGACAGTGGATAAGCACTTTCATTGAAACGAGTTGCCAACCTTCCAAGAAATTACGAGTTTCCGAAATACCAGCAAATATTTTTTCACCCAATCTTGATGATACTTGGTGGTAATGACAAGTACACAAATCCCACTTGGCCCACCAAATTTTGTTTATCTAGGTTGAAGCGTTCCTTTACATTAGCAGTTTTTATTTTTAGTTTTCCCTCTGTTCTCTCCTATATAGATAGATGAATTTGGAACTTTAAATCCAACATGGTTTGTAGTAGCTCTTTGAAACTCGACAAAAAAAAGGAGTTCTCAGTTTTGTCTCTATGGTTTGTTTCCTCTTCAAGTAGCCATAAGCAGGGACTGTGGGAAAAGCACTTTCATTGAAAGGGGTTGCCAAGCTTCTGAGAAATAACGAGTTTTCAAAAATACTAGCAAATATTTTTTTCACACAAATTTGGTGACACGTGGTGGTAATGACAAGAACACAAATCCCACTTGGCACAGCAAATTTTGTTCTTCTAGGTTGAAGCTTTCCTTTACAGTAGCAGTTTTTATTTTTAGGTTTCAGTCTGTTCTGTCTAATATAGATAGATGAATTTGGAACTCTAAATCCAACATGGTTTGTAGTAGCGCTTTGAAACTTGAAAAAATAAAGGAGTTCTCAATTTTGTCTCTATGGTTTGTTTCCTCTTCAAGTAGCCCTAGGCACAGACTGTGGAAAAGCACTTTCATTGAAAGGGGTTGCCGAGCTTCCAAGAAATTACGAGTTTCCGAAATACCAGCAAGTATTTATTCACCCAATCTTGATGATACGTGGTGTTAATGACAAGTACACAAATCCCACTTGGCTCACCAAATTTTGTTCTTCTAGGTTGAAGCGTTCCTTTACAGTAGCAGTATTTATTTTAGGTTTCACTCTCTTGTCTCCTATATAGATAGATGAATTTGGAACGCTAAATCCAACATGGTTTTTAGTAGCTCTTTGAAACTTGACAAAATAATGAGTTCTCAGTTTTTTCTCTATGGTTTGTTTCCTCTTCAAGTAGCCCTAGGCACAGACTGTGGAAATGCACTTTCATTGAGAGGGGTTGCCAAGATTCCAAGAAATAACGAGTTTCCGAAATACCAGCTAATATTTTTTCACCCAATCTTAATGACACTTGGTAGTAATGATCGGTACACAAATCCCACTTGACTCACCAAATTTTGTTCTTCTAGTTTGAAGCGTTCGTTTACAGTAGCAGTTTATATTTTTAGGTTTCACTCTGTTCTCTCCGATATAGATAGATGAATTTGGAACTCTAAATCCAACATGGTTTGTAGTAGCTTTTTGAAACATGACCAAAAATAGTAGTTCTCAGTTTTGTCTCTATTATTTGTTTCCTCTTCAAGTAGCCCTAAGCAGAGACAGTGGAAAAGCACTTTCATGGAAAGGAGTGGCAAAGCTTCCAAGAAATTACGAGTTTCCAAAAACCAACAAATATTTTTCCAAAAAATCTTGATGATACGTGGTGGTAATGACAAGTACACAAATCCCACTTGGCTCACCAAATTTTGTTCTTCTAGGTTGAAGCGTTCGTCTACAGTAGCAGTTTTTATATTTAGGTATCACTCTGTTCTCTTCTATATAGATAGATGAATTTGGAACTCTAAATCTACATAGTTTCTAGTAGCTCTTTGAAACGTGACAAAATAAAGGCGTTCTAAGATTTGTATCTATGGTTTGTTTCCTCTTCATATAGCCCTAGGCACAGACTGTGGAAAAGCACTTTCATTGAGAGGGGTTGCAAATCTTCTAAGAAATAACGAGTTTCCGAAATACCAGCAAATAGTTTTTCACCCAATCTTCATGACACTTGGTGGTAATGATCAGTACACAAATCCCACTTGGCTCACCAAATTTTGTTCTTCTAGGTTGAAGCGTTCGTCTACAGTAGCAGTTTTTATATTTAGGTTTCACTCTGTTCTCTTCTATATAGATAGATGAATTTGGAACTCTAAATCCAACATAGTTTGTAGTAGCTCTTTGAAACGTGACAAAATAAAGGCGTTCTAAGTTTTGTATCTATGGTTTGTTTCCTCTTCAAGTAGCCCTCGGCACAGATTGTGGATAAGCATTTGCATTGAGAGGGGTTGCCAAGCTTCTAAAAAATAAGAGTTTCCAAAATACCAGCAAATATTTTCTCACCCAATCTTGATGATATTTGGTGGTAATGATCAGTACACAAATCCCACTTGGCTCACCAAATTATGTTCTTCTAGGTTGAAGCGTTCGTCTACAGTAGAAATTTTTATATTTAGGTTCCACTCTGTTCCCTTCTATATAGATAGATGAATTTGGAACTCTAAATTCAACATGGTTTGTAGTAGCTCTTTGAAACTTGACAAAATAAAGGAGTTCTCAGTTTTGTCTCTATGGTTAGTTTCCTCTTCATGTAGCCCTAGGCACAGACTGTGGAAAAGCACTTTCATTGAGAGGGGTTGCCAAGCTTCTAAGAAATAACGAGTTTCCGAAATACCATCAAATATTTTTTCACCCAATCTTGATGATACTTGGTGGTAATGATCAGTACACAAATCCCACTTGGCTCACCAAATTTTCTTCTTCTAGGTTGAAGAGTTCGTCTACAGTAGCAGTTTTTATATTTAGGTTTTCCTCTGTTTCCTCCTAAATAGATTGATGAATTTGGAACTCTAAATCCAACATGGTTTGTAGTAGCTCTTTGAAACTTCACAAAAAAAAGAGTTCTCAGTTTTGTCTCTATGGTTTGTTTCCTATTCAAGTAGCCACAGGCACAGACTGTGGAAAAGCACTTTCATTGAGAGGGTTGCCAAGCTTCTAAGAAATAACGAGTTTCCGAAATACCAGCAATTATTTTTCACAAAATCTTGATGATACGTGGTGGTAATGACAAGTACACAAATCTCAGTTGGCTCACCAAATTTTGTTCTTCTAGATTGAAGCGTTCTTTACAATAGCAGTTTTCATTTTTCGGTTTCACTCTGTTCTTTCCTATATAGATAGATGAATTTGGAATTCTAAATCCAACATGGTTTGTAGTAGCGCTTTGAAACTGGAAAAAATAAAAGGGTTCTGAACTTTGTCTCTATGGTTTGTTTCCTCTTCAAGTAGTCCTAGGCACAGACTGTGGAAAGGCACTTTCATTGAGAGGGGTAGCCAAGCTTCTAAGAAAGAACGAGTATCCGAAATACCAGCAAATATTTTTTCACCCAATCTTGATGATACGTGGTGGTAATGATCAGTACACAAATCCCACTTGGATCACCAAATTTTGTTATTCTAGGTTGAAGCGTTCGTCTACAGTAGCAGTTTTTATATTTAGGTTCCACTCTGTTCTGTTCTAAACAGATAGATGAATTTGGAAAGCTAAATCCAACATGGTTTGTAGTAGTCCTTTGAAACTTGACAAAATAAAAATGTTCTCAGTTTTGTCTCTATGGTTTGTTTCCTCTTCAAGGAGCCCTAGGCACAGACTATGGAAAAGCACTTTCATTGAGAGGGGATTCCAAGCTTCCAAGAAATAACGGGTTTCCGAAATACCAGCAAATATTTATTCACCCAATCTTGTTGATACTTGGTGGTAATGATCAGTACAAAATTCCACTTGGCTCACCAAGTTTTGTTCTTCTTGGTTGAAGCCTTCATCCTCAGTAGCAGTTTTATATTTAGGTTTCCCTCTGTTCTCTCCTATATAGATAGATGAATTTGGAACTCTAAATCCAACATGGTTTGCAGTAGCTCTTTGAAACTCGACAAAAAAAAGGAGTCCTCCGTTTTGTCTCTATGGTTTGTTTCCTCTTCAAGTAGCCCTATGAAGAGACTGTGGAAAAGCACGTTCATTGAAAGGGGTTGCCAAGCTTCCAAGAAATAACGAGTTCCCGAAATACCAGCAAATATTTTTTCACCCAAACTTGATGATATGTGGTGGTAATGACAAGTACACAAATCCCACTTGGCACACCAAATTTTGTTCTTCTAGGTTGAAGCGTTCCTTTACAGTAGCAGTATTTATTTTTAGGTTTCACTCTCTTGTCTCCTATATAGATAGATGAATTTGGAACGCTAAATCCAACATGGTTTTTAGTAGCTCTTTGAAACTTGACAAAATAATGAGTTCTCATTTTTTTCTCTATGGTTTGTTTCCTCTTCAAGTAGCCCTAGGCACAGACTGTGGAAATGCACTTTCATTGAGAGGGGTTGCCAAGATTCCAAGAAATAACGAGTTTCCGAAATACCAGCAAATATTTTTTCACCCAATCTTAATGACACTTGGTAGTAATGATCGGTACACAAATCCCACTTGACTCACCAAATTTTGTTCTTCTAGTTTGAAGCGTTCGTTTACAGTAGCAGTTTATATTTTTAGGTTTCACTCTGTTCTCTCCGATATAGATAGATGAATTTGGAACTCTAAATCCAACATGGTTTGTAGTAGCTTTTTGAAACATGACCAAAAATAGTAGTTCTCAGTTTTGTCTCTATTATTTGTTTCCTCTTCAAGTAGCCCTAAGCAGAGACAGTGGAAAAGCACTTTCATGGAAAGGAGTGGCAAAGCTTCCAAGAAATTACGAGTTTCCAAAAACCAACAAATATTTTTCCAAAAAATCTTGATGATACGTGGTGGTAATGACAAGTACACAAATCCCACTTGGCTCACCAAATTTTGTTCTTCTAGGTTGAAGCGTTCGTCTACAGTAGCAGTTTTTATATTTAGGTATCACTCTGTTCTCTTCTATATAGATAGATGAATTTGGAACTCTAAATCCTACATAGTTTCTAGTAGCTCTTTGAAACGTGACAAAATAAAGGCGTTCTAAGATTTGTATCTATGGTTTGTTTCCTCTTCAAGTAGCCCTAGGCACAGACTGTGGAAAAGCATTTGCATTGAGAGGGGTTGCCAAACTTCTAAAAAATAAAGAGTTTCCAAAATACCAGCAAATATTTTCTCACCCAATCTTGATGATACTTGGTGGTAATGATCAGTACACAAATCCCAATTGGCTCACCAAATTTTGTTCTTCTAGGTTGAAGCGTTCGTCTACAGTAGCAGTTTTTATATTTAGGTTCCACTCAATTCTCTTCTATATAGATAGATGAATTTGGAACGCTAAATCCAACATGGTTTGTAGTAGCTCTTTGAAACTTGACAAAATAAAGGAGTTCTCAGTTTTGTCTCTATGGTTTGATTCCTCTTCATGTAGCCCTAGGCACAGACTGTGGAAAAGCACTTTCATTGAGAGGGGTTGCAAATCTTCTAAGAAATAACGAGTTTCCGAAATACCAGCAAATATTTTTTCACCCAATCTTCATGATACTTGGTGGTAATGATCAGTACACAAATCCCACTTGGCTCACCAAATTTTGTTCTTCTAGGTTGAAGCGTTCGTCTACAGTAGCAGTTTTTATATTTAGGTTTCACTCTGTTCTCTTCTATATAGATAGATGAATTTGGAACTCTAAATCCAACATAGTTTGTAGTAGCTCTTTGAAACGTGACAAAATAAAGGCGTTCTAAGTTTTGTATCTATGGTTTGTTTTCTCTTCAAGTAGCCCTCGGCACAGATTGTGGATAAGCATTTGCATTGAGAGGGGTTGCCAAGCTTCTAAAAAATAACGAGTTTCCAAAATACCAGCAAATATTTTCTCACCCAATCTTGATGATATTTGGTGGTAATGATCAGTACACAAATCCCACTTGGCTCACCAAATTATGTTCTTCTAGGTTGAAGCGTTCGTCTACAGTAGAAATTTTTATATTTAGGTTCCACTCTGTTCCCTTCTATATAGATAGATGAATTTGGAACTCTAAATTCAACATGGTTTGTAGTAGCTCTTTGAAACTTGACAAAATAAAGGAGTTCTCAGTTTTGTCTCTATGGTTAGTTTCCTCTTCATGTAGCCCTAGGCACAGACTGTGGAAAAGCACTTTCATTGAGAGGGGTTGCCAAGCTTCTAAGAAATAACGAGTTTCCGAAATACCATCAAATATTTTTTCACCCAATCTTGATGATACTTGGTGGTAATGATCAGTACACAAATCCCACTTGGCTCACCAAATTTTCTTCTTCTAGGTTGAAGAGTTCGTCTACAGTAGCAGTTTTTATATTTAGGTTTTCCTCTGTTTCCTCCTAAATAGATTGATGAATTTGGAACTCTAAATCCAACATGGTTTGTAGTAGCTCTTTGAAACTTCACAAAAAAAAGAGTTCTCAGTTTTGTCTCTATGGTTTGTTTCCTATTCAAGTAGCCCCAGGCACAGACTATGGAAAAGCACTTTCATTGAGAGGGTTGCCAAGCTTCTAAGAAATAACGAGTTTCCGAAATACCAGCAATTATTTTTCACAAAATCTTGATGATACGTGGTGGTAATGACAAGTACACAAATCTCAGTTGGCTCACCAAATTTTGTTCTTCTAGATTGAAGCGTTCTTTACAATAGCAGTTTTCATTTTTCGGTTTCACTCTGTTCTTTCCTATATAGATAGATGAATTTGGAATTCTAAATCCAACATGCTTTGAAACTGGAAAAAATAAAAGGGTTCTGAACTTTGTCTCTATGGTTTGTTTCCTCTTCAAGTAGTCCTAGGCACAGACTGTGGAAAGGCACTTTCATTGAGAGGGGTAGCCAAGCTTCTAAGAAAGAACGAGTATCCGAAATACCAGCAAATATTTTTTCACCCAATCTTGATGATACGTGGTGGTAATGATCAGTACACAAATCCCACTTGGATCACCAAATTTTGTTATTCTAGGTTGAAGCGTTCGTCTACAGTAGCAGTTTTTATATTTAGGTTCCACTCTGTTCTGTTCTAAACAGATAGATGAATTTGGAAAGCTAAATCCAACATGGTTTGTAGTAGTCCTTTGAAACTTGACAAAATAAAAATGTTCTCAGTTTTGTCTCTATGGTTTGTTTCCTCTTCAAGGAGCCCTAGGCACAGACTATGGAAAAGCACTTTCATTGAGAGGGGATTCCAAGCTTCCAAGAAATAACGGGTTTCCGAAATACCAGCAAATATTTATTCACCCAATCTTGTTGATACTTGGTGGTAATGATCAGTACAAAATTCCACTTGGCTCACCAAGTTTTGTTCTTCTTGGTTGAAGCCTTCATCCTCAGTAGCAGTTTTATATTTAGGTTTCCCTCTGTTCTCTCCTATATAGATAGATGAATTTGGAACTCTAAATCCAACATGGTTTGCAGTAGCTCTTTGAAACTCGACAAAAAAAAGGAGTCCTCCGTTTTGTCTCTATGGTTTGTTTCCTCTTCAAGTAGCCCTATGAAGAGACTGTGGAAAAGCACGTTCATTGAAAGGGGTTGCCAAGCTTCCAAGAAATAACGAGTTCCCGAAATACCAGCAAATATTTTTTCACCCAAACTTGATGATATGTGGTGGTAATGACAAGTACACAAATCCCACTTGGCACACCAAATTTTGTTCTTCTAGGTTGAAGCGTTCCTTTACAGTAGCAGTATTTATTTTTAGGTTTCACTCTCTTGTCTCCTATATAGATAGATGAATTTGGAACGCTAAATCCAACATGGTTTTTAGTAGCTCTTTGAAACTTGACAAAAATAATGAGTTCTCAGTTTTTTCTCTATGGTTTGTTTCCTCTTCAAGTAGCCCTAGGCACAGACTGTGGAAATGCACTTTCATTGAGAGGGGTTGCCAAGATTCCAAGAAATAACGAGTTTCCGAAATACCAGCAAATATTTTTTCACCCAATCTTAATGACACTTGGTAGTAATGATCGGTAAACAAATCCCACTTGACTCACCAAATTTTGTTCTTCTAGTTTGAAGCGTTCGTTTACAGTAGCAGTTTATATTTTTAGGTTTCACTCTGTTCTCTCCGATATAGATAGATGAATTTGGAACTCTAAATCCAACATGGTTTGTAGTAGCTTTTTGAAACATGACCAAAAATAGTAGTTCTCAGTTTTGTCTCTATTATTTGTTTCCTCTTCAAGTAGCCCTAAGCAGAGACAGTGGAAAAGCACTTTCATGGAAAGGAGTGGCAAAGCTTCCAAGAAATTACGAGTTTCCAAAAACCAACAAATATTTTTCAAAAAATCTTGATGATACGTGGTGGTAATGACAAGTACACAAATCCCACTTGGCTCACCAAATTTTGTTCTTCTAGGTTGAAGCGTTCGTCTACAGTAGCAGTTTTTATATTTAGGTATCACTCTGTTCTCTTCTATATAGATAGATGAATTTGGAACTCTAAATCCTACATAGTTTCTAGTAGCTCTTTGAAACGTGACAAAATAAAGGCGTTCTAAGATTTGTATCTATGGTTTGTTTCCTCTTCAAGTAGCCCTAGGCACAGACTGTGGAAAAGCATTTGCATTGAGAGGGGTTGCCAAACTTCTAAAAAAATAAAGAGTTTCCAAAATACCAGCAAATATTTTCTCACCCAATCTTGATGATACTTGGTGGTAATGATCAGTACACAAATCCCAATTGGCTCACCAAATTTTGTTCTTCTAGGTTGAAGCGTTCGTCTACAGTAGCAGTTTTTATATTTAGGTTCCACTCAATTCTCTTCTATATAGATAGATGAATTTGGAACGCTAAATCCAACATGGTTTGTAGTAGCTCTTTGAAACTTGACAAAATAAAGGAGTTCTCAGTTTTGTCTCTATGGTTTGATGCCTCTTCATGTAGCCCTAGGCACAGACTGTGGAAAAGCACTTTCATTGAGAGGGGTTGCAAATCTTCTAAGAAATAACGAGTTTCCGAAATACCAGCAAATAAATTTTCACCCAATCTTCATGATACTTGGTGGTAATGATCAGTACACAAATCCCACTTGGCTCACCAAATTTTGTTCTTCTAGGTTGAAGCGTTCGTCTACAGTAGCAGTTTTTATATTTAGGTTTCACTCTGTTCTCTTCTATATAGATAGATGAATTTGGAACTCTAAATCCAACATAGTTTGTAGTAGCTCTTTGAAACGTGACAAAATAAAGGCGTTCTAAGTTTTGTATCTATGGTTTGTTTTCTCTTCAAGTAGCCCTCGGCACAGATTGTGGATAAGCATTTGCATTGAGAGGGGTTGCCAAGCTTCTAAAAAATAACGAGTTTCCAAAATACCAGCAAATATTTTCTCACCCAATCTTGATGATACTTGGTGGTAATGATCAGTACACAAATCCCACTTGGCTCACCAAATTATGTTCTTCTAGGTTGAAGCGTTCGTCTACAGTAGAAATTTTTATATTTAGGTTCCACTCTGTTCCCTTCTATATAGATAGATGAATTTGGAACTCTAAATTCAACATGGTTTGTAGTAGCTCTTTGAAACTTGACAAAATAAAGGAGTTCTCAGTTTTGTCTCTATGGTTAGTTTCCTCTTCATGTAGCCCTAGGCACAGACTGTGGAAAAGCACTTTCATTGAGAGGGGTTGCCAAGCTTCTAAGAAATAACGAGTTTCCGAAATACCATCAAATATTTTTTCACCCAATCTTGATGATACTTGGTGGTAATGATCAGTACACAAATCCCACTTGGCTCACCAAATTTTCTTCTTCTAGGTTGAAGAGTTCGTCTACAGTAGCAGTTTTTATATTTAGGTTTTCCTCTGTTTCCTCCTAAATAGATTGATGAATTTGGAACTCTAAATCCAACATGGTTTGTAGTAGCTCTTTGAAACTTGACAAAAAACAAGTAGTTCTCAGTTTTGTCTCTATGGTTTGTTTCCTCTTCAGGTAGCCCTAGGTACAGACTGTGGAAAAGCACTTTCATTGAATGGGGTTGCCAAGCTTCCAAGAAATAAAGAGTTTCCGAAATACAAGCAAATATGTTTTCACGCAGTCTTGATGATACTTGGTAGTAATGATCATTACACAAATCCCACTGGAGTCACCAAACTTTGTTCTTCTAGGTTGAAGCGTTTGTCTACAGTAACATTTTATAATTTAGATTTCACTCTGTTCTCTCCTATATAGATAGATGAATTTGGAACTCTAAATCCAACATGGTTTGTAGTAGCTATTTGAAACTTGACCAAAAAAAGTAGTTCTCAGTTTTTTCTCTATGCTTTGTTTCCTCTTCAAGTAGCCCTAAGCAGAGACAGTGGATAAGCACTTTCATTGAAACGAGTTGCCAACCTTCCAAGAAATTACGAGTTTCCGAAATACCAGCAAATATTTTTTCACCCAATCTTGATGATACTTGGTGGTAATGACAAGTACACAAATCCCACTTGGCCCACCAAATTTTGTTTATCTAGGTTGAAGCGTTCCTTTACATTAGCAGTTTTTATTTTTAGTTTTCCCTCTGTTCTCTCCTATATAGATAGATGAATTTGGAACTTTAAATCCAACATGGTTTGTAGTAGCTCTTTGAAACTCGACAAAAAAAAGGAGTTCTCAGTTTTGTCTCTATGGTTTGTTTCCTCTTCAAGTAGCCCTAAGCAGGGACTGTGGAAAAGCACTTTCATTGAAAGGGGTTGCCAAGCTTCTGAGAAATAACGAGTTTTCAAAATACTAGCAAATATTTTTTCACACAAACTTGGTGACACGTGGTGGTAATGACAAGAACACAAATCCCACTTGGCACAAAAAATTTTGTTCTTCTAGGTTGAAGCTTTCCTTTACAGTAGCAGTTTTTATTTTTATTTTTCAGTCTGTTTTGTCTTATATAGATAGATGAATTTGGAACTCTAAATCCAACATGGTTTGTAGTAGCGCTTTGAAACTTGAAAAAATAAAGGAGTTCTCAATTTTGTCTCTATGGTTTGTTTCCTCTTCAAGTAGCCCTAGGCACAGACTATGGAAAAGCACTTTCATTGAAAGGGGTTGCCGAGCTTCCAAGAAATTACGAGTTTCCGAAATACCAGCAAGTATTTATTCA
>NW_027510521.1:0-33277 GCF_048772815.1 Callospermophilus lateralis | reverse complement strand
TGTTGCCAAGCTTCCAGAAAAAACTACTGGTTTTCTGAATACTCGGCAAATTTTTTTTCATCCGACCTTGATGATCTCTGTGGTAATGATCAGTTACTTAGTCACTTAAGTGCCCAATATTCACTCTTCTAGGATGAAGCGTTCGTTACCAGTAACAGTTTGAGTTTTTAGGTTTCACTCTATTTCCTCCTATATATAGAGATGTGTTTGGAAGTCTAAATCAAACACGGTTTGTGCTAGCTCCTTGAAACTTGACAAAATGAAGTAGTTCTAAGTTCTGTCTTTGTGGTTTGTTTCCTCTTGAAATAGCCACAAGCAAAGACTGCGTAAAACACATTCATTGGAAAGGTGTTCCAAGCTTCCAAAATACTACTGGTTTTCTGAATACTCGGCAAATTTTTTTCATCCGACCTTTGATGATCTCTGTGGTAATGATCAGTCACTAAGTCCACTTACCTGCCCAATTTTCACTCTTCTAGGATGAAGCATTCGTTACCAGTAACAGTTTGAGTTTTTAGGTTTCACTCTATTTCCTCCTATATATAGAGATTTGTTTTTTAAAGTCTAAATCAAACACGGTTTGTGCTAGCTCCTTGAAACTTGACAAAAATAAAGTAGTTCTAAGTTCTGTCCTTTGTGGTTTGTTTCCTCTTGAAATAGCGACAAGCAAAGACTGCGTAAAACACCTTCATTGAAAGGTGTGCCAAATTCCAAAAAACTACTGTTTTTCTGAATACTCGGCAAAGTTTTTCATCGACCTTGATGATCTCTGTGATAATGATCAGTTCACCTAGTCCACTTAGCTGCCCAATTTTCATCTTCTAGGATGAAGCGTTCGTTACCAGTAACAGTTTGAATTTTTTAGGTTTCACTCTATTTCCTCTATACAGATAGATGTTTTTTTTAAGTCTAAATCAAACAGGGTTTGTGCTAGCTCCTTGAAACTTGACAAAATAAAGTAGTTCTAAGTTCTGTCTTTGTGAGTTTGTTTCCTCTTGAAATAGCCACAAGCAAAGACTGCGTAAAATGCATTTATTTGAAAGGTGTTCCAAGCTTCCAAAATACTACTGGTTTTCTGAATACTCGGCAAATTTTTTTTCATCCGACCTTGATGATCTCTGTGAATGATCAGTTCACTAAGTCCACTTAGCTGCCCAATTTTCACTCTTCTAGGATGAAGCGTTCGTTACCAGTAACAGTTTGAATTTTTTAGGTTTCACTCTATTTTCCTCCTATACAGGTAGATTTGTTTTTTAAGTCTAAATTCAAACACGGTTTTGTGCTAGGTCCTTGAAACTTGACAAAATGAAGTAGTTCTAAGTTCTGTCTTTGTGGTTTGTTTCCTCTTGAAATAGCCACAAAGCAAAGACTGCGTAAAACACATTCATTGGAAAGGTGTGCCAAGCTTCCAAAATACTATTGGTTTTCTGAATACTCGGCAAATTTTTTTTTCATCCGACCTTGATGATCTTGTGGTAATGATCAGTTCACTAAGTCCCACTTAGCTGCCCAATTTTCACTCTTCTAGGATGAAGCGTTCGTTACCTGTAACAGTTTGAATTTTTAGGTTTCACTCTATTTCCTCCTATACAGATAGATGTGTTTTTTTAAGTCTAAATCAAACACGTTTGTGTTAGCTCCTTGAAACGTGACAAAATAAAGTAGTTCTAAGTTCTGTCTTTGTGGTTTGTTTTCCTCTTGAAATAGCCAGAAGCAAAGACTGTGTAAAACACATTCATTGGAAAGGTGTTCCAAAGCTTCCAAAATACTACTGGTTTTCTGAATACTCGGAAATTTTTTTTCATCCGACCTTGATGATCTCTGTGGTAATGATCAGTTCACTAAGTCCACTTAGCTGCCCAACTTTCACTCTTCTAGGATGAAGCGTTCCGTTACCAGTAACAGTTTTGAATTTTTAGGTTTCACTCTATTTCCTCCTATAAAGATAGACGTGTTTTTTTAAGTCTAAATCAAACACGTTTTGTGTTAGCTCTTTTTGAAACTTGACAAAATAAAGTAGTTCTAAGTTCTGTCTTTGTGGTTTGTTTCCTCTTGAAATAGCCACAAGCAAAGACTGCGTAAAACACCTTCATTGGAAAGGTGTGCCAAGCTTCCAAAACTACTGGTTTTTCTGAATACTCGGGAAATTTTTTTTTTCATCCGACCTTGATGATCTCTGTGGTAATGATCAGTTACTTAGTCCACTTAGCTGCCCAATATTCACTCTTCTAGGATGAAGCGTTACGTTACCAGTAACAGTTTGAGTTTTTAGGTTTCACTCTATTTCCTCCTATAATAGAGATGTGTTTGGAAGTCTAAATCAAACACGGTTTGTGCTAGCTCCTTGAAACTTGACAAAATAAAGTAGTTCTAAGTTCTGTCTTTGTGGTTTGTTTCCTCTTGAAATAGCCACAAGCAAAGACTGTGTTAAAACACCTTTATTGGAAAGGTGTTCCAAGCTTCCAAAATACTACTGGTTTTCTGAATACTCGGCAAATTTTTTTTCATCCGAACTTGATGATCTCTGTGGTAATGATCAGTTCACTAAGTCCACTTAGCTGCCCAACTTTCACTCTTCTAGGATGAAGCGTTCGTTACCAGTAACAGTTTGAATTTTTATTTTTCACTCTATATCCTCCTATACAGATAGATGTGTTTTTTAAGTCTAAATCAAACACGGTTTGTGCTAGCTCCTTGAAACTTGACAAAATAAAGTAGTTCTAAGTTCTGTCTTTGTGGTTTGATTCCTCTTGAAATAGCCACAAGCAAAGACTGCGTAAAACACATTCATTGGAAAGGTGTTCCAAGCTTCCAAAATACTACTGGTTTTCTGAATACTCGGCAAATTTTTTTTCATCCGACCTTGATGATCTCTGTGGTAATGATCAGTTCACTAAGTCCATTTACCTGCCCAATTTTCACTCTTCTAGGATGAAGAGTTCGTTACCAGTAACAGTTTGAGTTTTTAGGTTTCACTCTATTTCCTCCTATATATAGAGATGTGTTTTTCAAGTCTAAATCAAACACGGTTTGCGCTAGCTCCTTGAAACTTGACAAAATAAAGTAGTTCTAAATTCTGTCTTTGTGGTTTGTTTCCTATTGAAATAGCCACAAGCAAAGACTGTGTAAAACACCTTTATTCGAAAGGTGTTCCAAGCTTCCAAAATACTACTGGTTTTCTGGATACTCGGCAAATTTTTTTTCATCCGACCTTGATGATCTCTGTGGTAATGATCAGTTCACTAAGTCCACTTAGCTGGCCAATTTTCACTCTTCTAGGATGAAGCGTTCGTTACCAGTAACAGTTTGAATTTTTAGGTTTCACTCTATTTCCTCCTATACAGATAGATGTGTTTTTTAAGTCTAAATCAAACACGGTTTTTGCTAGCTCCTTGAAACTTGACAAAATAAAGTAGTTCTAAGTTCTGTCTTTGTGGTTTGTTTCCTCTTGAAATAGCCACAAGCAAAGACTGCGTAAAACACATTCATTGGAAAGGTGTTCCAAGCTTCCAAAATACTACTGGTTTTCTGAATACTCGGCAAATTTTTTTTAATCCGACCTTCATGATCTCTGTGGTAATGATCAGTTCACTAAGTCCACTTAGCTGCCCAATTTTTACTCTTCTAGGATGAAGCGTTCGTTACCAGTAACAGTTTGAATTTTTAGGTTTCACTCTATTTCCTCCTATACAGATAGATGTGTTTTTTAAGTCTAAATCAAACACGGTTTGTGCTAGCTCCTTGAAACATGACAAAATAAAGTAGTTCTAAGTTCTGTCTTTGTGGTTTGTTTCCTCTTGAAACAGCCACAAGCAAAGACTGCGTAAAACACCTTCATTGGAAAGGTGTGCCAAGCTTCCAAAAAACTACTGGTTTTCTGAATACTCGGCAAATTTTTTTTCATCTGACCTTGATGATCTCTGTGGTAATGATCAGTTTACTTAGTCCACTTAGCTGACCAATATTCACTCTTCTAGGATGAAGCGATCGTTACCAGTAAAATTTGAGTTTTTAGGTTTCACTCTATTTCCTCCTATATACATAGATGTGTTTGGAAGTCTAAATCAAACACGGTTTGTGCTAGCTCCTTGAAACTTGACAAAATAAAGTAGTTCTAAGTTCTGTCTTTGTGGTTTGTTTCCTCTTGAAATAGGCACAAGAAAAGACTGTGTAAAACACATTCATTGGAAAGGTGTGCCAAGCTTCCAAAAAACTACTGGTTTTCGGAATACTCGGCAAATTTTTTTTCATTCGACCTTGATGATCCCTGTGGTAATGATCAGTTTACTTAGTCCACTTAGCTGCCCAACTTTCACTCTTCTAGGATGAAGCGTTCGTTACCAGTAACAGTTTGAATTTTTAGGTTTCACTCTATTTCCTCCTATACAGATAGATGTGTTTTTTAAGTCTAAATCAAACACGGTTTGTGCTAGCTCCTTGAAACTTGACAAAATAAATTAGTTCTAAGTTCTGTCTTTGTGGTTTGTTTCCTCTTGAAATAGCCACAAGCAAAGACTGCGTAAAACACATTCATTGGAAAGGTGTTCCAAGCTTCCAAAATACTACTGGTTTTCTGAATACTCGGCAAATTTTTTTTCATCCGACCTTGATGATCTCTGTGGTAATGATCAGTTCACTAAGTCCACTTAGCTGCCCAACTTTCACTATTCTAGGGTAAAGCGTTCGTTACCAGTAACAGTTTGAATTTTAAGTTTCACTCTATTTCCTCCTATACAGATAGATGTGTTTTTTAAGTCTAAATCAAACACGGTTTGTGCTAGCTCCTTGAAACTTGACAAAATAAAGTAGTTCTAAGTTCTGTCTTTGTGGTTTGTTTCCTCTTGAAATAGCCACAAGCAAAGACTGCGTAAAACACATTCATTGGAAAGGTGTTCCAAGCTTCCAAAATACTACTCGTTTTCTGAATACTCGGCAAAATTTTTTTCATCCGACCTTCATGATCTCTGTGGTAATGATCAGTTCACTAAGTCCACTTAGCTGCCCAATTTTTACTCTTCTAGGATGAAGCGTTCGTTACCAGTAACAGTTTGAATTTTTAGGTTTCACTCTATCTCCTCCTATACAGATAGATGTGTTTTTTAAGTCTAAATCAAACACGGTTTGTGCTAGCTCCTTGAAACATGACAAAATAAAGTAGTTCTAAGTTCTGTCTTTGTGGTTTGTTTCCTCTTGAAACATCCACAAGCAAAGACTGCGTAAAACACCTTCATTGGAAAGGTGTGCCATGCTTCCAAAAAACTACTGGTTTTCTGAATACTCGGCAAATTTTTTTCATCTGACCTTGATGATCTCTGTGGTAATGATCAGTTTACTTTGTCCACTTAGCTGCCCAATATTCACTCTTCTAGGATGAAGCGATCGTTACCAGTAAAAGTTTGAGTTTTTAGGTTTCACTCTATTTCCTCCTATATACATAGATGTGTTTGGAAGTCTAAATCAAACACGGTTTGTGCTAGCTCCTTGAAACTTGACAAAATAAAGTAGTTCTAAGTTCTGTCTTTGTGGTTTGTTTCTCTTGAAATAGGCACAAGAAAAGACTGCGTAAAACACATTCATTGGAAAGGTGTGCCAAGCTTCCAAAAAACTACTGGTTTTCGGAATACTCGGCAAATTTTTTTTCATCCGACCTTGATGATCCCTGTGGTAATGATCAGTTTACTTAGTCCACTTAGCTGCCCAACTTTCACTCTTCTAGGATGAAGCATTCGTTACCAGTAACAGTTTGAATTTTTAGGTTTCACTCTATTTCCTCCTATACAGATAGATGTGTTTTTTAAGTCTAAATCAAACACGGTTTGTGCTAGCTCCTTGAAACTTGACAAAATAAATTAGTTCTAAGTTCTGTCTTTGTGGTTTGTTTCCTATTGAAATAGCCACAAGCAAAGACTGTGTAAAACACCTTTATTCGAAAGGTGTTCCAAGCTTCCAAAATACTACTGGTTTTCTGAATACTAGGCAAATTTTTTTTCATCCGACCTTGATGATCTCTGTGGTAATGATCAGTTCACTAAGTCCACTTAGCTGGCCAATTTTCACTCTTCTAGGATGAAGCGTTCGTTACCAGTAACAGTTTGAATTTTTAGGTTTCACTCTATTTCCTCCTATACAGATAGATGTGTTTTTTAAGTCTAAATCAAACACGGTTTGTGCTAGCTCCTTGAAACTTGACAAAATAAAGTAGTTCTAAGTTCTGTCTTTGTGGTTTGTTTCCTCTTGAAATAGCCACAAGCAAAGACTGCGTAAAACACATTCATTGGAAAGGTGTTCCAAGCTTCCAAAATACTACTGGTTTTCTGAATACTCGGCAAATTTTTTTTCATCCGACCTTCATGATCTCTGTGGTAATGATCAGTTCACTAAGTCCACTTAGCTGCCCAATTTTGACTCTTCTAGGATGAAGCGTTCGTTACCAGTAACAGTTTGAATTTTTAGGTTTCACTCTATTTCCTCCTATACAGATAGATGTGTTTTTTAAGTCTAAATCAAACACGGTTTGTGCTAGCTCCTTGAAACATGACAAAATAAAGTAGTTCTAAGTTCTGTCTTTGTGGTTTGTTTCCTCTTGAAACATCCACAAGCAAAGACTGCCTAAAACACCTTCATTGGAAAGGTGTGCCAAGCTTCCAAAAAACTACTGGTTTTCTGAATACTCGGCAAATTTTTTTTCATCCGACCTTGATGATCTCTGTGGTAATGATCAGTTTACTTAGTCCACTTAAGTGCCCAATATTCACTCTTCTAGGATGAAGCGTTCGTTACCAGTAACAGTTTGAGTTTTTAGGTTTCACTCTATTTCCTCCTATATATAGAGATGTGTTTGGAAGTCTAAATCAAACACGGTTTGTGCTAGCTCCTTGAAACTTGACAAAATGAAGTAGTTCTAAGTTCTGTCTTTGTGGTTTGTTTCCTCTTGAAATAGCCACAAGCAAAGACTGCGTAAAACACATTCATTGGAAAGGTGTTCCAAGCTTCCAAAATACTACTGGTTTTCTGAATACTCGGCAAATTTTTTTTCATCCGACCTTGATGATCTCTGTGGTAATGATCAGTTCACTAAGTCCACTTACCTGCCCAATTTTCACTCTTCTAGGATGAAGCGTTCGTTACCAGTAACAGTTTGAGTTTTTAGGTTTCACTCTATTTCCTCCTATATATAGAGATGTGTTTTTAAAGTCTAAATCAAACACGGTTTGTGCTAGCTCCTTGAAACTTGACAAAATAAAGTAGTTCTAAGTTCTGTCTTTGTGGTTTGTTTCCTCTTGAAATAGCGACAAGCAAAGACTGCGTAAAACACCTTCATTGGAAAGGTGTGCCAAACTTCCAAAAAACTACTGTTTTTCTGAATACTCGGCAAAGTTTTTTCATCCGACCTTGATGATCTCTGTGATAATGATCAGTTCACCTAGTCCACTTAGCTGCCCAATTTTCACTCTTCTAGGATGAAGCGTTCGTTACCAGTAACAGTTTGAATTTTTAGGTTTCACTCTATTTCCTCCTATACAGATAGATGTGTTTTTTAAGTCTAAATCAAACAGGGTTTGTGCTAGCTCCTTGAAACTTGACAAAATAAAGTAGTTCTAAGTTCTGTCTTTGTGGTTTGTTTCCTCTTGAAATAGCCACAAGCAAAGACTGCGTAAAATGCATTTATTTGAAAGGTGTTCCAAGCTTCCAAAATACTACTGGTTTTCTGAATACTCGGCAAATTTTTTTTCATCCGACCTTGATGATCTCTGTGGTAATGATCAGTTCACTAAGTCCACTTAGCTGCCCAATTTTCACTCTTCTAGGATGAAGCGTTCGTTACCAGTAACAGTTTGAATTTTTAGGTTTCACTCTATTTCCTCCTATACAGGTAGATTTGTTTTTTAAGTCTAAATCAAACACGGTTTGTGCTAGGTCCTTGAAACTTGACAAAATGAAGTAGTTCTAAGTTCTGTCTTTGTGGTTTGTTTCCTCTTGAAATAGCCACAAGCAAAGACTGCGTAAAACACATTCATTGGAAAGGTGTGCCAAGCTTCCAAAATACTATTGGTTTTCTGAATACTCGGCAAATTTTTTTTCATCCGACCTTGATGATCTCTGTGGTAATGATCAGTTCACTAAGTCCACTTAGCTGCCCAATTTTCACTCTTCTAGGATGAAGCGTTCGTTACCTGTAACAGTTTGAATTTTTAGGTTTCACTCTATTTCCTCCTATACAGATAGATGTGTTTTTTAAGTCTAAATCAAACACGGTTTGTGTTAGCTCCTTGAAACGTGACAAAATAAAGTAGTTCTAAGTTCTGTCTTTGTGGTTTGTTTCCTCTTGAAATAGCCAGAAGCAAAGACTGTGTAAAACACATTCATTGGAAAGGTGTTCCAAGCTTCCAAAATACTACTGGTTTTCTGAATACTCGGAAATTTTTTTTCATCCGACCTTGATGATCTCTGTGGTAATGATCAGTTCACTAAGTCCACTTAGCTGCCCAACTTTCACTCTTCTAGGATGAAGCGTTCGTTACCAGTAACAGTTTGAATTTTTAGGTTTCACTCTATTTCCTCCTATAAAGATAGACGTGTTTTTTAAGTCTAAATCAAACACGGTTTGTGTTAGCTCTTTGAAACTTGACAAAATAAAGTAGTTCTAAGTTCTGTCTTTGTGGTTTGTTTCCTCTTGAAATAGCCACAAGCAAAGACTGCGTAAAACACCTTCATTGGAAAGGTGTGCCAAGCTTCCAAAAACTACTGGTTTTCTGAATACTCGGGAAATTTTTTTTTCATCCGACCTTGATGATCTCTGTGGTAATGATCAGTTTACTTAGTCCACTTAGCTGCCCAATATTCACTCTTCTAGGATGAAGCGTTCGTTACCAGTAACAGTTTGAGTTTTTAGGTTTCACTCTATTTCCTCCTATATATAGAGATGTGTTTGGAAGTCTAAATCAAACACGGTTTGTGCTAGCTCCTTGAAACTTGACAAAATAAAGTAGTTCTAAGTTCTGTCTTTGTGGTTTGTTTCCTCTTGAAATAGCCACAAGCAAAGACTGTGTTAAAACACCTTTATTGGAAAGGTGTTCCAAGCTTCCAAAATACTACTGGTTTTCTGAATACTCGGCAAATTTTTTTTCATCCGAACTTGATGATCTCTGTGGTAATGATCAGTTCACTAAGTCCACTTAGCTGCCCAACTTTCACTCTTCTAGGATGAAGCGTTCGTTACCAGTAACAGTTTGAATTTTTATTTTTCACTCTATATCCTCCTATACAGATAGATGTGTTTTTTAAGTCTAAATCAAACACGGTTTGTGCTAGCTCCTTGAAACTTGACAAAATAAAGTAGTTCTAAGTTCTGTCTTTGTGGTTTGATTCCTCTTGAAATAGCCACAAGCAAAGACTGCGTAAAACACATTCATTGGAAAGGTGTTCCAAGCTTCCAAAATACTACTGGTTTTCTGAATACTCGGCAAATTTTTTTTCATCCGACCTTGATGATCTCTGTGGTAATGATCAGTTCACTAAGTCCATTTACCTGCCCAATTTTCACTCTTCTAGGATGAAGAGTTCGTTACCAGTAACAGTTTGAGTTTTTAGGTTTCACTCTATTTCCTCCTATATATAGAGATGTGTTTTTCAAGTCTAAATCAAACACGGTTTGCGCTAGCTCCTTGAAACTTGACAAAATAAAGTAGTTCTAAATTCTGTCTTTGTGGTTTGTTTCCTATTGAAATAGCCACAAGCAAAGACTGTGTAAAACACCTTTATTCGAAAGGTGTTCCAAGCTTCCAAAATACTACTGGTTTTCTGGATACTCGGCAAATTTTTTTTCATCCGACCTTGATGATCTCTGTGGTAATGATCAGTTCACTAAGTCCACTTAGCTGGCCAATTTTCACTCTTCTAGGATGAAGCGTTCGTTACCAGTAACAGTTTGAATTTTTAGGTTTCACTCTATTTCCTCCTATACAGATAGATGTGTTTTTTAAGTCTAAATCAAACACGGTTTTTGCTAGCTCCTTGAAACTTGACAAAATAAAGTAGTTCTAAGTTCTGTCTTTGTGGTTTGTTTCCTCTTGAAATAGCCACAAGCAAAGACTGCGTAAAACACATTCATTGGAAAGGTGTTCCAAGCTTCCAAAATACTACTGGTTTTCTGAATACTCGGCAAATTTTTTTTAATCCGACCTTCATGATCTCTGTGGTAATGATCAGTTCACTAAGTCCACTTAGCTGCCCAATTTTTACTCTTCTAGGATGAAGCGTTCGTTACCAGTAACAGTTTGAATTTTTAGGTTTCACTCTATTTCCTCCTATACAGATAGATGTGTTTTTTAAGTCTAAATCAAACACGGTTTGTGCTAGCTCCTTGAAACATGACAAAATAAAGTAGTTCTAAGTTCTGTCTTTGTGGTTTGTTTCCTCTTGAAACAGCCACAAGCAAAGACTGCGTAAAACAACTTCATTGGAAAGGTGTGCCAAGCTTCCAAAAAACTACTGGTTTTCTGAATACTCGGCAAATTTTTTTTCATCTGACCTTGATGATCTCTGTGGTAATGATCAGTTTACTTAGTCCACTTAGCTGACCAATATTCACTCTTCTAGGATGAAGCGATCGTTACCAGTAAAATTTGAGTTTTTAGGTTTCACTCTATTTCCTCCTATATACATAGATGTGTTTGGAAGTCTAAATCAAACACGGTTTGTGCTAGCTCCTTGAAACTTGACAAAATAAAGTAGTTCTAAGTTCTGTCTTTGTGGTTTGTTTCCTCTTGAAATAGGCACAAGAAAAGACTGTGTAAAACACATTCATTGGAAAGGTGTGCCAAGCTTCCAAAAAACTACTGGTTTTCGGAATACTCGGCAAATTTTTTTTCATTCGACCTTGATGATCCCTGTGGTAATGATCAGTTTACTTAGTCCACTTAGCTGCCCAACTTTCACTCTTCTAGGATGAAGCGTTCGTTACCAGTAACAGTTTGAATTTTTAGGTTTCACTCTATTTCCTCCTATACAGATAGATGTGTTTTTTAAGTCTAAATCAAACACGGTTTGTGCTAGCTCCTTGAAACTTGACAAAATAAATTAGTTCTAAGTTCTGTCATTGTGGTTTGTTTCCTCTTGAAATAGCCACAAGCAAAGACTGCGTAAAACACATTCATT
The DNA here is from genome assembly GCF_048772815.1 of Callospermophilus lateralis. Classification (NCBI taxonomy): domain Eukaryota; kingdom Metazoa; phylum Chordata; class Mammalia; order Rodentia; family Sciuridae; genus Callospermophilus; species Callospermophilus lateralis. The sequence continues at coordinate 22,120 of NW_027510521.1, read as the reverse complement.
GGAAAGGTGTTCCAAGCTTCCAAAATACTACTGGTTTTCTGAATACTCGGCAAATTTTTTTTCATCCGACCTTGATGATCTCTGTGGTAATGATCAGTTCACTAAGTCCACTTAGCTGCCCAACTTTCACTATTCTAGGGTAAAGCGTTCGTTACCAGTAACAGTTTGAATTTTAAGTTTCACTCTATTTCCTCCTATACAGATAGATGTGTTTTTTAAGTCTAAATCAAACACGGTTTGTGCTAGCTCCTTGAAACTTGACAAAATAAAGTAGTTCTAAGTTCTGTCTTTGTGGTTTGTTTCCTCTTGAAATAGCCACAAGCAAAGACTGCGTAAAACACATTCATTGGAAAGGTGTTCCAAGCTTCCAAAATACTACTCGTTTTCTGAATACTCGGCAAAATTTTTTTCATCCGACCTTCATGATCTCTGTGGTAATGATCAGTTCACTAAGTCCACTTAGCTGCCCAATTTTTACTCTTCTAGGATGAAGCGTTCGTTACCAGTAACAGTTTGAATTTTTAGGTTCACTCTATCTCCTCCTATACAGATAGATGTGTTTTTTAAGTCTAAATCAAACACGGTTTGTGCTAGCTCCTTGAAACATGACAAAATAAAGTAGTTCTAAGTTCTGTCTTTGTGGTTTGTTTCCTCTTGAAACATCCACAAGCAAAGACTGCGTAAAACACCTTCATTGGAAAGGTGTGCCATGCTTCCAAAAAACTACTGGTTTTCTGAATACTCGGCAAATTTTTTTCATCTGACCTTGATGATCTCTGTGGTAATGATCAGTTTACTTTGTCCACTTAGCTGCCCAATATTCACTCTTCTAGGATGAAGCGATCGTTACCAGTAAAAGTTTGAGTTTTTAGGTTTCACTCTATTTCCTCCTATATACATAGATGTGTTTGGAAGTCTAAATCAAACACGGTTTGTGCTAGCTCCTTGAAACTTGACAAAATAAAGTAGTTCTAAGTTCTGTCTTTGTGGTTTGTTTCTCTTGAAATAGGCACAAGAAAAGACTGCGTAAAACACATTCATTGGAAAGGTGTGCCAAGCTTCCAAAAAACTACTGGTTTTCGGAATACTCGGCAAATTTTTTTTCATCCGACCTTGATGATCCCTGTGGTAATGATCAGTTTACTTAGTCCACTTAGCTGCCCAACTTTCACTCTTCTAGGATGAAGCATTCGTTACCAGTAACAGTTTGAATTTTTAGGTTTCACTCTATTTCCTCCTATACAGATAGATGTGTTTTTTAAGTCTAAATCAAACACGGTTTGTGCTAGCTCCTTGAAACTTGACAAAATAAATTAGTTCTAAGTTCTGTCTTTGTGGTTTGTTTCCTATTGAAATAGCCACAAGCAAAGACTGTGTAAAACACCTTTATTCGAAAGGTGTTCCAAATTTCCAAAATACTACTGGTTTTCTGAATACTAGGCAAATTTTTTTTCATCCGACCTTGATGATCTCTGTGGTAATGATCAGTTCACTAAGTCCACTTAGCTGGCCAATTTTCACTCTTCTAGGATGAAGCGTTCGTTACCAGTAACAGTTTGAATTTTTAGGTTTCACTCTATTTCCTCCTATACAGATAGATGTGTTTTTTAAGTCTAAATCAAACACGGTTTGTGCTAGCTCCTTGAAACTTGACAAAATAAAGTAGTTCTAAGTTCTGTCTTTGTGGTTTGTTTCCTCTTGAAATAGCCACAAGCAAAGACTGCGTAAAACACATTCATTGGAAAGGTGTTCCAAGCTTCCAAAATACTACTGGTTTTCTGAATACTCGGCAAATTTTTTTTCATCCGACCTTCATGATCTCTGTGGTAATGATCAGTTCACTAAGTCCACTTAGCTGCCCAATTTTGACTCTTCTAGGATGAAGCGTTCGTTACCAGTAACAGTTTGAATTTTTAGGTTTCACTCTATTTCCTCCTATACAGATAGATGTGTTTTTTAAGTCTAAATCAAACACGGTTTGTGCTAGCTCCTTGAAACATGACAAAATAAAGTAGTTCTAAGTTCTGTCTTTGTGGTTTGTTTCCTCTTGAAACATCCACAAGCAAAGACTGCGTAAAACACCTTCATTGGAAAGGTGTGCCAAGCTTCCAAAAAACTACTGGTTTTCTGAATACTCGGCAAATTTTTTTTCATCTGACCTTGATGATCTCTGTGGTAATGATCAGTTTACTTAGTCCACTTAGCTGCCCAATATTCACTGTTCTAGGATGAAGCGATCGTTACCAGTAAAAGTTTGAGTTTTTAGGTTTCACTCTATTTCCTCCTATATACATAGATGTGTTTGGAAGTCTAAATCAAACACGGTTTGTGCTAGCTCCTTGAAACTTGACAAAATAAAGTAGTTCTAAGTTCTGTCTTTGTGGTTTGTTTCCTCTTGAAATAGGCACAAGAAAAGCCTGCGTAAAACACATTCATTGGAAAGGTGTGCCAAGCTTCCAAAAAACTACTGGTTTTTGGAATACTCGGCAAATTTTTTTTCATCCGACCTTGATGATCCCTGTGGTAATGATCAGTTTACTTAGTCCACTTAGCTGCCCAACTTTCACTCTTCTAGGATGAAGCGTTCGTTACCAGTAACAGTTTGAATTTCTAGGTTTCACTCTATTTCCTCCTATACAGATAGATGTGTTTTTTAAGTCTAAATCAAACACGGTTTGTGCTAGCTCCTTGAAACTTGACAAAATAAAGTAGTTCTAAGTTCTGTCTTTGTGGTTTGTTTCCTCTTGAAATAGCCACAAGCAAAGACTGCGTAAAACACATTCATTGGAAAGGTGTTCCAAGCTTCCAAAATACTACTGGTTTTCTGAATACTCGGCAAATTTTTTTTCATCCGACCTTGATGATCTCTGTGGTAATGATCAGTTCACTAAGTCCACTTAGCTGCCCAACTTTCACTATTCTAGGGTGAAGCGTTCGTTACCAGTAACAGTTTGAATTTTAAGTTTCACTCTATTTCCTCCTATACAGATAGATGTGTTTTTTAAGTCTAAATCAAACACGGTTTGTGCTAGCTCCTTGAAACTTGACAAAATCAAGTAGTTCTAAGTTTTGTCTTTGTGGTTTGTTTCCTCTTGAAATAGCCACAAGCAAAGACTGCGTAAAACACATTCATTGGAAAGGTGTTCCAAGCTTCCAAAATACTACTGGTTTTCTGAATACTCGGCAAATTTTTTTTCATCCGACCTTCATGATCTCTGTGGTAATGATCAGTTCACTAAGTCCACTTAGCTGCGCAATTTTTACTCTTCTAGGATGAAGCGTTCGTTACCAGTAACAGTTTGAATTTTTAGGTTTCACTCTATTTCCTCCTATACAGATAGATGTGTTTTTTAAGTCTAAATTAAACACGGTTTGTGCTAGCTCCTTGAAACATGACAAAATAAAGTAGTTCTAAGTTCTGTCTTTGTGGTTTGTTTCCTCTTGAAACATCCACAATCAAAGACTGCGTAAAACACCTTCATTGGAAAGGTGTGCCAAGCTTCCAAAAACTACTGGTTTTCTGAATACTCGGCAAATTTTTTTTCATCTGACCTTGATGATCTCTGTGGTAATGATCAGTTTACTTAGTCCACTTAGCTGCCCAATATTCACTCTTCTAGGATGAAGCGATCGTTACCAGTAAAAGTTTGAGTTTTTAGGTTTCACTGTATTTCCTCCTATATACATAGATGTGTTTGGAAGTCTAAATCAAACACGGTTTGTGCTAGCTCCTTGAAACTTGACAAAATAAAGTAGTTCTAAGTTCTGTCTTTGTGGTTTGTTTCCTCTTGAAATAGGCACAAGAAAAGACTGCGTAAAACACATTCATTGGAAAGGTGTGCCAAATTCCAAAAAACTACTGGTTTTCGGAATACTCGGCAAATTTTTTTTCATCCGACCTTGATGATCCCTGTGGTAATGATCAGTTTACTTAGTCCACTTAGCTGCCCAACTTTCACTCTTCTAGGATGAAGCGTTCGTTACCAGTAACAGTTTGAATTTTTAGGTTTCACTCTATTTCCTCCTATACAGATAGATGTGTTTTTTAAGACTAAATCAAACACGGTTTGTGCTAGCTCCTTGAAACTTGACAAAATAAAGTAGTTCTAAGTTCTGTCTTTGTGGTTTGTTTCCTCTTGAAATAGCCACAACAAACACTGCATAAAACACCCTTATTGGAAAGGTGTTCCAAGCTTCCAAAATACTACTGGTTTTCTGAATACTCGGCAAATTTTTTTTCATCCGACCTTGATGATCTCTGTGGTAATGATCAGCTCACTAAGTCCACTTAGCTGTCCAATTTTCACTCTTCTAGGATGAAGCGTTCGTTACCAGTAACAGTTTGAATTTATAGGTTTCACTTTTTTCCTCCTATATAGATACATGTGTTTTTTAAGTCTAAATCAAACACGGTTTGTGCTAGCTCCTTGAAACTTGAGAAAATAAAGTAGTTCTAAGTTCTGTCTTTGTGGTTTGTTTCCTCTTGAAATAGCCACAAGCAAAGACTCCGTAAAACACCTTTATTGGAAAGGTGTGCCAAGCTTCCAAAAAACTACTGGTTTTCTGAATACTCGGCAAATTTTTTTTCATGCGACCTTGATGATCTCTGTGGTAATGATCAGTTTACTTAGTCCACTTAGCTGCCCAATATTCACTCTTCTAGGATGAAGCGTTCGTTACCAGTAACAGTTTGAATTTTTAGGTTTCACTCTATTTCCTCCTAAATATATAGATGTGTTTGGAAGTCTAAATCAAACACGGTTTGTGCTAGCTCCTTGAAACTTGACAAAATAAAGAAGTTCTAAGTTCTGTCTTTGTGGTTTGTTTCCTCTTGAAATAGCCACAAGCAAAGACTGCGTAAAACACCTTTATTGGAAAGGTGTTAAAAGCTTCCAAAATACTACTGGTTTTCTGAATACTCGGCAAATTTTTTGTCATCTGACATTGATGATCTCTGTGGTAATGATCAGTTCACTAAGTCCACTTAGCTGCCCAATTTTCACTCTTCAAGGATGAAGCGTTCGTTACCAGAAACAGTTTGAATTTTTAGGTTTCACTCTATTTCCTCCTATACAGATAGATGTGTTTTTTAAGTCTAAATCAAACACGGTTTGTGCTAGCTCCTTGAAACTTGACAAAATAAAGTAGTTCTAAGTTCTGTCTTTGTGGTTTGTTTCCTCTTGAAATAGGCACAAGCAAAGACTGCGTAAAACACATTCATTGGAAAGGTGTTACAAGCTTCCAAAATACTACAGGTTTTCTGAATACTCGGCAAATTTTTTTTCATCCGACCTAGATGATCTCTGTGGTAATGATCAGTTCACTAAGTCCACTTAGCTGCCCAATTTTCACTCTTCTAGGATGAAGCGTTCGTTACCAGTAACAGTTTGAATTTTTAGGTTTCACTCTATTTCGTCCTATACAGATAGATGTGTTTTTTAAGTCTAAATCAAACACGGTTTGTGCTAGCTCCTTGAAACTTGACAAATAAAGTAGTTCTAAGTTCTGTCTTTGTGGTTTGTTTCCTCTTGAAATAGCCACAAGCCAAGACTGCGTAAAACACCTTCATTGGAAAGGTGTGCCAAGCTTCCAAAAAACTACTGGTTTTCTGAATACTCGGCAAATTTTTTTTCATCCGACCTTGATGATCTCTGTGGTAATGATCAGTTTACTTAGTCCACTTAGCTGCCCAATATTCACTCTTCTAGGATGAAGCGTTCGTTACCAGTAACAGTTTGAGTTTTTAGGTTTCACTCTATTTCCTCCTATATATATAGATGTGTTTGGAAGTCTAAATCAAACACGGTTTGTGCTAGCTCCTTGAAACTTGACAAAATAAAGTAGTTCTAAGTTCTGTCTTTGTGGTTTGTTTCCTCTTGAAATAGCCACAAGCAAAGAATGCGTAAAACACATTCATTGGAAAGGTGTGCCAAGCTTCCAAAAAACTACTGGTTTTCGGAATACTCGGCAAATTTTTTTTCATCCGACCTTGATGATCTCTGTGGTAATCATCAGTTCACTAAGTCCACTTAGCTGCCCAATTTTCACTCTTCTAGGATGAAGCGTTCGTTACCAGTAACAGTTTGAATTTTTAGGTTTCACTCTATTTCCTCCTATACAGATAGATGTGTTTTTTAAGTCTAAATCAAACACGGTTTGTGCTAGCTCCTTGATCTTGACAAAATAAAGTAGTTCTAAGTTCTGTCTTTGTGGTTTGTTTCCTCTTGAAATAGCCACAATCAAAGACTGCGTAAAACCCCTTTATTGGGAAGGTGTTCCAAGCTTCCAAAATACTGGTTTTCTGAACTCGGCAAATTTTTTTTCATCCGACCTTGATGATCTCTGTGGTAATGATCAGTTCACTAAGTCCACTTAGCTGCCCAATTTTCACTCTTCTAGGATGAAGCGTTCGTTACCAGAAACAGTTTGAACTTTTAGGTTTCACTCTATTTCCTCCTATACAGATAGATGTGTTTTTTAAGTCTAAATCAAACACGGTTTGTGCTAGCTCCTTGAAACTTGACAAAATAAAGTAGTTCTAATTTCTGTCTTTGTGGTTTGTTTCCTCTTTAAATAGCCACAAGCAAAGACTGCGTAAAACACATTCATTGGAAAGGTGTTCCAAGCTTCCAAAATACTATTGGTTTTCTGAATACTCGGCAAATTTTTTTTCATCCGACCTTGATGATCTCTGTGGTAATGATTAGTTCACTAAGTCCACTTACCTGCCCAATTTTCACTCTTCTAGGATGAATCGTTCGTTACCAGTAACAGTTTGAATTTTTAGGTTTCACTCTATTTTCTCCTATACAGATAGATGTGTTTTTTAAGTCTAAATCAAACACGGTTTGTGCTAGCTCCTTGAAACTTGACAAAATAAAGTAGTTCTAAGTTCTGTCTTTGTGGTTTGTTTCCTCTTGAAATAGCCACAAGCAAAGACTGCGTAAAACACATTCATTGGAAAGGTGTTCCAAGCTTCCAAAATACTACTGGTTTTCTGAATACTCGGCAAATTTTTTTTCATCCGAACTTGATGATCTCTGTGGTAATGATCAGTTCACTCAGTCCACTTAGCTGCCCAATTTTCACTCTTCTAGGATGAAGCGTTCGTTACCATTAACAGTTTGAATTTTCAGGTTTCACTCTATTTCCTCCTATACAGATAGATGTGTTTTTTAAGTCTAAATCAAACACGGTTTGTGCTAGCTCCTTGAAACTTGACAAAATAAAGTAGTTCTAAGTTCTGTCTTTGTGGTTTGCTTCCTCTTGAAATAGCCACAAGGAAAGACTGCGTAAAACACATTCATTGGAAAGGTGTGCCAAGCTTCCAAAAAACTACTGGTTTTCTGAATACTCGGCAAATTTTTTTTCATCCGACCTTGATGATCTCTGTGGTAATGATCAGTTCACTAAGTCCACTTAGCTGCCCAATATTCACTCTTCTAGGATGAAGCGTTCATTACCAGTAACAGTATGAATTTTTAGGTTTCACTCTATTTCCTCCTATACAGATAGATGTGTTTTTTAAGTCTAAATCAAACACGGTTTGTGCTAGCTCCTTGAAACTTGACAAAATAAAGTAGTTCTAACTTCTGTCTTTGTGGTTTGTTTCCTCTTGAAATAGCCACAAGCAAAGACTGCCTAAAACACCTTCATTGGAAAGGTGTGCCAAGCTTCCAAAAAACTACTGGTTTTCTGAATACTCGGCAAATTTTTTTTCATCCGACCTTGATGATCTCTGTGGTAATGATCAGTTTACTTAGTCCACTTAAGTGCCCAATATTCACTCTTCTAGGATGAAGCGTTCGTTACCAGTAACAGTTTGAGTTTTTAGGTTTCACTCTATTTCCTCCTATATATAGAGATGTGTTTGGAAGTCTAAATCAAACACGGTTTGTGCTAGCTCCTTGAAACTTGACAAAATGAAGTAGTTCTAAGTTCTGTCTTTGTGGTTTGTTTCCTCTTGAAATAGCCACAAGCAAAGACTGCGTAAAACACATTCATTGGAAAGGTGTTCCAAGCTTCCAAAATACTACTGGTTTTCTGAATACTCGGCAAATTTTTTTTCATCCGACCTTGATGATCTCTGTGGTAATGATCAGTTCACTAAGTCCACTTACCTGCCCAATTTTCACTCTTCTAGGATGAAGCGTTCGTTACCAGTAACAGTTTGAGTTTTTAGGTTTCACTCTATTTCCTCCTATATATAGAGATGTGTTTTTAAAGTCTAAATCAAACACGGTTTGTGCTAGCTCCTTGAAACTTGACAAAATAAAGTAGTTCTAAGTTCAGTCTTTGTGGTTTGTTTCCTCTTGAAATAGCGACAAGCAAAGACTGCGTAAAACACCTTCATTGGAAAGGTGTGCCAAACTTCCAAAAAACTACTGGTTTTCTGAATACTCGGCAAAGTTTTTTCATCCGACCTTGATGATCTCTGTGATAATGATCAGTTCACCTAGTCCACTTAGCTGCCCAATTCTCACTCTTCTAGGATGAAGCGTTCGTTACCAGTAACAGTTTGAATTTTTAGGTTTCACTCTATTTCCTCCTATACAGATAGATGTGTTTTTTAAGTCTAAATCAAACAGGGTTTGTGCTAGCTCCTTGAAACTTGACAAAATAAAGTAGTTCTAAGTTCTGTCTTTGTGGTTTGTTTCCTCTTGAAATAGCCACAAGCAAAGACTGCGTAAAATGCATTTATTGGAAAGGTGTTCCAAGCTTCCAAAATACTACTGGTTTTCTGAATACTCGGCAAATTTTTTTTCATCCGACCTTGATGATCTCTGTGGTAATGATCAGTTCACTAAGTCCACTTAGCTGCCCAATTTTCACTCTTCTAGGATGAAGCGTTCGTTACCAGTAACAGTTTGAATTTTTAGGTTTCACTCTATTTCCTCCTATACAGGTAGATTTGTTTTTTAAGTCTAAATCAAACACGGTGTGTGCTAGGTCCTTGAAACTTGACAAAATGAAGTAGTTCTAAGTTCTGTCTTTGTGGTTTGTTTCCTCTTGAAATAGCCACAAGCAAAGACTGCGTAAAACACATTCATTGGAAAGGTGTGCCAAGCTTCCAAAATACTATTGGTTTTCTGAATACTCGGCAAATTTTTTTTCATCCGACCTTGATGATCTCTGTGGTAATGATCAGTTCACTAAGTCCACTTAGCTGCCCAATTTTCACTCTTCTAGGATGAAGCGTTCGTTACCAGTAACAGTTTGAATTTTTAGGTTTCACTCTATTTCCTCCTATACAGATAGATGTGTTTTTTAAGTCTAAATCAAACACGGTTTGTGTTAGCTACTTGAAACGTGACAAAATAAAGTAGTTCTAAGTTCTGTCTTTGTGGTTTGTTTCCTCTTGAAATAGCCACAAGCAAAGACTGCGTAAAACACATTCATTGGAAAGGTGTTCCAAGCTTCCAAAATACTACTGGTTTTCTGAATACTCGGAATTTTTTTTTCATCCGACCTTGATGATCTCTGTGGTAATGATCAGTTCACTAAGTCCACTTAGCTGCCCAATTTTCACTCTTCTAGGATGAAGCGTTCGTTACCAGTAACAGTTTGAATTTTTAGGTTTCACTCTATTTCCTCCTATAAAGATAGACGTGTTTTTTAAGTCTAAATCAAACACGGTTTGTGCTAGCTCCTTGAAACTTGACAAAATAAAGTAGTTCTAAGTTCTGTCTTTGTGGTTTGTTTCCTCTTGAAATAGCCACAAGCAAAGACTGTGTTAAAACACCTTTATTGGAAAGGTGTTCCAAGCATCCAAAATACTACTGGTTTTCTGAATACTCGGCAAATTTTTTTTCATCCGAACTTGATGATCTCTGTGGTAATGATCAGTTCACTAAGTCCACTTAGCTGCCCAACTTTCACTCTTCTAGGATGAAGCGTTCGTTACCAGTAACAGTTTGAATTTTTATTTTTCACTCTATATCCTCCTATACAGATAGATGTGTTTTTTAAGTCTAAATCAAACACGGTTTGTGCTAGCTCCTTGAAACTTGACAAAATAAAGTAGTTCTAAGTTCTGTCTTTGTGGTTTGATTCCTCTTGAAATAGCCACAAGCAAAGACTGCGTAAAACACATTCATTGGAAAGGTGTTCCAAGCTTCCAAAATACTACTGGTTTTCTGAATGCTCGGCAAATTTTTTTTCATCCGACCTTGATGATCTCTGTGGTAATGATCAGTTCACTAAGTCCATTTACCTGCCCAATTTTCACTCTTCTAGGATGAAGAGTTCGTTACCAGTAACAGTTTGAGTTTTTAGGTTTCACTCTATTTCCTCCTATATATAGAGATGTGTTTTTCAAGTCTAAATCAAACACGGTTTGCGCTAGCTCCTTGAAACTTGACAAAATAAAGTAGTTCTAAATTCTGTCTTTGTGGTTTGTTTCCTATTGAAATAGCCACAAGCAAAGACTGTGTAAAACACCTTTATTCGAAAGGTGTTCCAAGCTTCCAAAATACTACTGGTTTTCTGAATACTCGGCAAATTTTTTTTAATCCGACCTTCATGATCTCTGTGGTAATGATCAGTTCACTAAGTCCACTTAGCTGCCCAATTTTTACTCTTCTAGGATGAAGCGTTCGTTACCAGTAACAGTTTGAATTTTTAGGTTTCACTCTATTTCCTCCTATACAGATAGATGTGTTTTTTAAGTCTAAATCAAACACGGTTTGTGCTAGCTCCTTGAAACATGACAAAATAAAGTAGTTCTAAGTTCTGTCTTTGTGGTTTGTTTCCTCTTGAAACAGCCACAAGCAAAGACTGCGTAAAACACCTTCATTGGAAAGGTGTGCCAAGCTTCCAAAAAACTACTGGTTTTCTGAATACTCGGCAAATTTTTTTTCATCTGACCTTGATGATCTCTGTGGTAATGATCAGTTTACTTAGTCCACTTAGCTGACCAATATTCACTCTTCTAGGATGAAGCGATCGTTACCAGTAAAATTTGAGTTTTTAGGTTTCACTCTATTTCCTCCTATATACATAGATGTGTTTGGAAGTCTAAATCAAACACGGTTTGTGCTAGCTCCTTGAAACTTGACAAAATAAAGTAGTTCTAAGTTCTGTCTTTGTGGTTTGTTTCCTCTTGAAATAGGCACAAGAAAAGACTGTGTAAAACACATTCATTGGAAAGGTGTGCCAAGCTTCCAAAAAACTACTGGTTTTCGGAATACTCGGCAAATTTTTTTTCATTCGACCTTGATGATCCCTGTGGTAATGATCAGTTTACTTAGTCCACTTAGCTGCCCAACTTTCACTCTTCTAGGATGAAGCGTTCGTTACCAGTAACAGTTTGAATTTTTAGGTTTCACTCTATTTCCTCCTATACAGATAGATGTGTTTTTTAAGTCTAAATCAAACACGGTTTGTGCTAGCTCCTTGAAACTTGACAAAATAAATTAGTTCTAAGTTCTGTCTTTGTGGTTTGTTTCCTCTTGAAATAGCCACAAGCAAAGACTGCGTAAAACACATTCATTGGAAAGGTGTTCCAAGCTTCCAAAATACTACTGGTTTTCTGAATACTCGGCAAATTTTTTTTCATCCGACCTTGATGATCTCTGTGGTAATGATCAGTTCACTAAGTCCACTTAGCTGCCCAACTTTCACTATTCTAGGGTAAAGCGTTCGTTACCAGTAACAGTTTGAATTTTAAGTTTCACTCTATTTCCTCCTATACAGATAGATGTGTTTTTTAAGTCTAAATCAAACACGGTTTGTGCTAGCTCCTTGAAACTTGACAAAATAAAGTAGTTCTAAGTTCTGTCTTTGTGGTTTGTTTCCTCTTGAAATAGCCACAAGCAAAGACTGCGTAAAACACATTCATTGGAAAGGTGTTCCAAGCTTCCAAAATACTACTCGTTTTCTGAATACTCGGCAAAATTTTTTTCATCCGACCTTCATGATCTCTGTGGTAATGATCAGTTCACTAAGTCCACTTAGCTGCCCAATTTTTACTCTTCTAGGATGAAGCGTTCGTTACCAGTAACAGTTTGAATTTTTAGGTTTCACTCTATTTCCTCCTATACAGATAGATGTGTTTTTTAAGTCTAAATCAAACACGGTTTGTGCTAGCTCCTTGAAACATGACAAAATAAAGTAGTTCTAAGTTCTGTCTTTGTGGTTTGTTTCCTCTTGAAACATCCACAAGCAAAGACTGTGTAAAACACCTTCATTGGAAAGGTGTGCCATGCTTCCAAAAAACTACTGGTTTTCTGAATACTCGGCAAATTTTTTTCATCTGACCTTGATGATCTCTGTGGTAATGATCAGTTTACTTAGTCCACTTAGCTGCCCAATATTCACTCTTCTAGGATGAAGCGATCGTTACCAGTAAAAGTTTGAGTTTTTAGGTTTCACTCTATTTCCTCCTATATACATAGATGTGTTTGGAAGTCTAAATCAAACACGGTTTGTGCTAGCTCCTTGAAACTTGACAAAATAAAGTAGTTCTAAGTTCTGTCTTTGTGGTTTGTTTCTCTTGAAATAGGCACAAGAAAAGACTGCGTAAAACACATTCATTGGAAAGGTGTGCCAAGCTTCCAAAAAACTACTGGTTTTCGGAATACTCGGCAAATTTTTTTTCATCCGACCTTGATGATCCCTGTGGTAATGATCAGTTTACTTAGTCCACTTAGCTGCCCAACTTTCACTCTTCTAGGATGAAGCATTCGTTACCAGTAACAGTTTGAATTTTTAGGTTTCACTCTATTTCCTCCTATACAGATAGATGTGTTTTTTAAGTCTAAATCAAACACGGTTTGTGCTAGCTCCTTGAAACTTGACAAAATAAATTAGTTCTAAGTTCTGTCTTTGTGGTTTGTTTCCTATTGAAATAGCCACAAGCAAAGACTGTGTAAAACACCTTTATTCGAAAGGTGTTCCAAGCTTCCAAAATACTACTGGTTTTCTGAATACTCGGCAAATTTTTTTTCATCCGACCTTGATGATCTCTGTGGTAATGATCAGTTCACTAAGTCCACTTAGCTGGCCAATTTTCACTCTTCTAGGATGAAGCGTTCGTTACCAGTAACAGTTTGAATTTTTAGGTTTCACTCTATTTCCTCCTATACAGATAGATGTGTTTTTTAAGTCTAAATCAAACACGGTTTGTGCTAGCTCCTTGAAACTTGACAAAATAAAGTAGTTCTAAGTTCTGTCTTTGTGGTTTGTTTCCTCTTGAAATAGCCACAAGCAAAGACTGCGTAAAACACATTCATTGGAAAGGTGTTCCAAGCTTCCAAAATACTACTGGTTTTCTGAATACTCGGCAAATTTTTTTTCATCCGACCTTCATGATCTCTGTGGTAATGATCAGTTCACTAAGTCCACTTAGCTGCCCAATTTTGACTCTTCTAGGATGAAGCGTTCGTTACCAGTAACAGTTTGAATTTTTAGGTTTCACTCTATTTCCTCCTATACAGATAGATGTGTTTTTTAAGTCTAAATCAAACACGGTTTGTGCTAGCTCCTTGAAACATGACAAAATAAAGTAGTTCTAAGTTCTGTCTTTGTGGTTTGTTTCCTCTTGAAACATCCACAAGCAAAGACTGCGTAAAACACCTTCATTGGAAAGGTGTGCCAAGCTTCCAAAAAACTACTGGTTTTCTGAATACTCGGCAAATTTTTTTTCATCTGACCTTGATGATCTCTGTGGTAATGATCAGTTTACTTAGTCCACTTAGCTGCCCAATATTCACTCTTCTAGGATGAAGCGATCGTTACCAGTAAAAGTTTGAGTTTTTAGGTTTCACTCTATTTCCTCCTATATACATAGATGTGTTTGGAAGTCTAAATCAAACACGGTTTGTGCTAGCTCCTTGAAACTTGACAAAATAAAGTAGTTCTAAGTTCTGTCTTTGTGGTTTGTTTCCTCTTGAAATAGGCACAAGAAAAGACTGCGTAAAACACATTCATTGGAAAGGTGTGCCAAGCTTCCAAAAAACTACTGGTTTTCGGAATACTCGGCAAATTTTTTTTCATCCGACCTTGATGATCCCTGTGGTAATGATCAGTTTACTTAGTCCACTTAGCTGCCCAACTTTCACTCTTCTAGGATGAAGCGTTCGTTACCAGTAACAGTTTGAATTTTTAGGTTTCACTCTATTTCCTCCTATACAGATAGATGTGTTTTTTAAGACTAAATCAAACACGGTTTGTGCTAGCTCCTTGAAACTTGACAAAATAAAGTAGTTCTAAGTTCTGTCTTTGTGGTTTGTTTCCTCTTGAAATAGCCACAACAAACACTGCATAAAACACCCTTATTGGAAAGGTGTTCCAAGCTTCCAAAATACTACTGGTTTTCTGAATACTCGGCAAATTTTTTTTCATCCGACCTTGATGATCTCTGTGGTAATGATCAGCTCACTAAGTCCACTTAGCTGTCCAATTTTCACTCTTCTAGGATGAAGCGTTCGTTACCAGTAACAGTTTGAATATTTAGGTTTCACTTTTTTCCTCCTATATAGATACATGTGTTTTTTAAGTCTAAATCAAACACGGTTTGTGCTAGCTCCTTGAAACTTGAGAAAATAAAGTAGTTCTAAGTTCTGTCTTTGTGGTTTGTTTCCTCTTGAAATAGCCACAAGCAAAGACTGCGTAAAACACCTTTATTGGAAAGGTGTGCCAAGCTTCCAAAAAACTACTGGTTTTCTGAATACTCGGCAAATTTTTTTTCATGCGACCTTGATGATCTCTGTGGTAATGATCAGTTTACTTAGTCCACTTAGCTGCCCAATATTCACTCTTCTAGGATGAAGCGTTCGTTACCAGTAACAGTTTGAATTTTTAGGTTTCACTCTATTTCCTCCTAAATATATAGATGTGTTTGGAAGTCTAAATCAAACACGGTTTGTGCTAGCTCCTTGAAACTTGACAAAATAAAGTAGTTCTAAGTTCTGTCTTTGTGGTTTGTTTCCTCTTGAAATAGCCACAAGCAAAGACTGCGTAAAACACCTTCATTGGAAAGGTGTGCCAAGCTTCCAAAAAACTACTGGTTCTCTGAAAACTCGGCAAATTTTTTTTTGATCCGACCTTGATGATCTCTGTGGTAATGATCAGTTTACTTAGTCCACTTAGCTGCCCAATATTCACTCTTCTAGGATGAAGCGTTCGTTACCAGTAACAGTTTGAGTTTTTAGGTTTCACTCTATTTCCTCCTATATATATAGATGTGTTTGGAAGACTAAATCAAACACGGTTTGTGCTAGCTCCTTGAAACTTGACAAAATAAAGTAGTTCTAAGTTCTCTCTTTGTGGTTTGTTTCCTCTTGAAATAGCCACAAGCAAAGACTGTGTAAAACACCTTCATTTGAAAGGTGTGGCAAGCTTCCAAAAAACTATTGGTTTTCTGAATACTCGGCAAATTTTTTTTCATCCGACCTTGATGATCTCTGTGGGAATGATTAGTTTACTTAGTCCACTTAGCTGCCCAACTTTCACTCTTCTAGGATGAAGCGTTCGTTACCAGTAACAGTTTGAATTTTTAGGTTTCACTCTATTTCCTCCTATACAGATAGATGTGTTTTTTAAATCTAAATCAAACACGGTTTGTGTTAGCTCCTTTAAACTTGACAAAATAAAGTAGTTCTAAGTTCTGTCTTTGTTGTTTGTTTCCTCTTGAAATAGCCACAAGCAAAGACTGCGTAAAACACCTTCATTGGAAAGGTGTGCCAAGCTTCAAAAAACTAATGGTTTTCTGAATACTCGGCAAATTTTTTTTCATCCGACCTTGATGATCTCTGTGGTAATGATCAGTTCACTAAGTCCACATAGCTGCCCAACTTTCACTCTTCTAGGATGAAGCGTTCGTTACCAGTAACAGTTTGAATTTTTAGGTTTCACTCTATTTCCTCCTATACAGATAGATGTGTTTTTTAAGTCTAAATCAAACACGGTTTGTGCTAGCTCCTTGAAACTTGACAAAATAAAGTAGTTCTAAGTTCTGTCTTTGTGGTTTGTTTCCTCTTGAAATAGCCACAAGCAAAGCCTGCGTAAAACACCTTTATTGGAAAGGTGTTCCAAGCTTCCAAAATACTAATGGTTTTCGGAATACTCGGCAAATTTTTTTCATCCGACCTTGATGATCTCTTTGGTAATGATCAGTTCACTAAGTCCACTTAGCTGCAAAATTTTCACTCTTCTAGGATGAAGCGTTTGTTACCAGTAACATTTTGAATTTTTAGGTTTCACTCTATTTCCTCCTATACAGATAGATGTGTTTTTTAAGACTAAATCAAACACGGTTTGTGCTAGCTCCTTGAAACTTGACATAATAAAGTAGTTCTAAGTTCTGTCTTTGTGGTTTCTTTTCTCTTGAAATAGCCACAAGCAAACACTGCGTAAAACACCTTTATTGGAAAGGTGTTCCAAGATTCCAAAATACTACTGGTTTTCGGAATACTCGGCAAATTTTTTTTCATCCGACCTTGATGATCTCTGTGGTAATGATCAGTTCACTAAGTCCACTTAGCTGCCCAATTTTCACTCTTCTAGGATGAAGCATTCGTTACCAGTAACAGTTTGAATTTTTAGGTTTCACTCTATTTCCTCCTATACAGATAGATGTGTTTTTTAAGTCTAAATCAAATACGGTTTGTGCTAGCTAATTGAAACTTGACAAAATAAAGTAGTTCTAAGTTCTGTCTTTGTGGTTTGTTTCCTCTTGAAATAGCCACAAGCAAAGACTGCGTAAAACACCTTCATTGGAAAGGTGTGCCAAGCTTCCAAAAAACTACTGGTTTTCTGAATACTCGGCAAATTTTTTTTCATCCGACCTTGATAATCTCTGTGGTAATATTGACAAAATAAAGTAGTTCTAATTTCTGTCTTTGTGGTTTGTTTCCTCTTGAAATAGCCACAAGCGAAGACTGCGTAAAGCACCTTCATTGGAAAGGTGTGCCAAGCTTCCAAAAAACTACTGGTTTTCTGAGTACTCGGCAAATTTTTTTTCATCCGACCTTGATGATCTCTGTGGTAATGATCAGTTCACTAAGTCCACTTAGCTGCCCAACTTTCACTCTTCTAGGACGAAGAGTTCGTTACCAGTAACAGTTTGAATTTTTAGGTTTCACTCTATTTCCTCCTATACAGATAGATGTGTTTTTTAAGTCTAAATCAAATACGGTTTGTGCTAGCTAATTGAAACTTGACAAAATAAAGTAGTTCTAAGTTCTGTCTTTGTGGTTTGTTTCCTCTTGAAATAGCCACAAGCAAAGACTGCGTAAAACACCTTCATTGGAAAGGTGTGCCAAGCTTCCAAAAAACTACTGGTTTTCTGAGTACTCGGCAAATTTTTTTTCATCCGACCTTGATGATCTCTGTGGTAATGATCAGTTCACTAAGTCCACTTAGCTGCCCAACTTTCACTCTTCTAGGACGAAGAGTTCGTTACCAGTAACAGTTTGAATTTTTAGGTTTCACTCTATTTCCTCCTATACAGATAGATGTGTTTTTTAAGTCTAAATCAAATACGGTTTGTGCTAGCTAATTGAAACTTGACAAAATAAAGTAGTTCTAAATTCTGTCTTTGTGGTTTGTTTCCTATTGAAATAGCCACAAGCAAAGACTGTGTAAAACACCTTTATTCGAAAGGTGTTCCAAGCTTCCAAAATACTACTGGTTTTCTGAATACTCGGCAAATTTTTTTTAATCCGACCTTCATGATCTCTGTGGTAATGATCAGTTCACTAAGTCCACTTAGCTGCCCAATTTTTACTCTTCTAGGATGAAGCGTTCGTTACCAGTAACAGTTTGAATTTTTAGGTTTCACTCTATTTCCTCCTATACAGATAGATGTGTTTTTTAAGTCTAAATCAAACACGGTTTGTGCTAGCTCCTTGAAACATGACAAAATAAAGTAGTTCTAAGTTCTGTCTTTGTGGTTTGTTTCCTCTTGAAACAGCCACAAGCAAAGACTGCGTAAAACACCTTCATTGGAAAGGTGTGCCAAGCTTCCAAAAAACTACTGGTTTTCTAAATACTCGGCAAATTTTTTTTCATCTGACCTTGATGATCTCTGTGGTAATGATCAGTTTACTTAGTCCACTTAGCTCACCAATATTCACTCTTCTAGGATGAAGCGATCGTTACCAGTAAAATTTGAGTTTTTAGGTTTCACTCTATTTCCTCCTATATACATAGATGTGTTTGGAAGTCTAAATCAAACACGGTTTGTGCTAGCTCCTTGAAACTTGACAAAATAAAGTAGTTCTAAGTTCTGTCTTTGTGGTTTGTTTCCTCTTGAAATAGGCACAAGAAAAGACTGTGTAAAACACATTCATTGGAAAGGTGTGCCAAGCTTCCAAAAATCTACTGGTTTTCGGAATACTCGGCAAATTTTTTTTCATTCGACCTTGATGATCCCTGTGGTAATGATCAGTTTACTTAGTCCACTTAGCTGCCCAACTTTCACTCTTCTAGGATGAAGCGTTCGTTACCAGTAACAGTTTGAATTTTTAGGTTTCACTCTATTTCCTCCTATACAGATAGATGTGTTTTTTAAGTCTAAATCAAACACGGTTTGTGCTAGCTCCTTGAAACTTGACAAAATAAATTAGTTCTAAGTTCTGTCTTTGTGGTTTGTTTCCTCTTGAAATAGCCACAAGCAAAGACTGCGTAAAACACATTCATTGGAAAGGTGTTCCAAGCTTCCAAAATACTACTGGTTTTCTGAATACTCGGCAAATTTTTTTTCATCCGACCTTGATGATCTCTGTGGTAATGATCAGTTCACTAAGTCCACTTAGCTGCCCAACTTTCACTATTCTAGGGTAAAGCGTTCGTTACCAGTAACAGTTTGAATTTTAAGTTTCACTCTATTTCCTCCTATACAGATAGATGTGTTTTTTAAGTCTAAATCAAACACGGTTTGTGCTAGCTCCTTGAAACTTGACAAATAAAGTAGTTCTAAGTTCTGTCTTTGTGGTTTGTTTCCTCTTGAAATAGCCACAAGCAAAGACTGCGTAAAACACATTCATTGGAAAGGTGTTCCAAGCTTCCAAAATACTACTCGTTTTCTGAATACTCGGCAAAATTTTTTCATCCGACCTTCATGATCTCTGTGGTAATGATCAGTTCACTAAGTCCACTTAGCTGCCCAATTTTTACTCTTCTAGGATGAAGCGTTCGTTACCAGTAACAGTTTGAATTTTTAGGTTTCACTCTATTTCCTCCTATACAGATAGATGTGTTTTTTAAGTCTAAATCAAACACGGTTTGTGCTAGCTCCTTGAAACATGACAAAATAAAGTAGTTCTAAGTTCTGTCTTTGTGGTTTGTTTCCTCTTGAAACATCCACAAGCAAAGACTGCGTAAAACACCTTCATTGGAAAGGTGTGCCATGCTTCCAAAAAACTACTGGTTTTCTGAATACTCGGCAAATTTTTTTCATCTGACCTTGATGATCTCTGTGGTAATGATCAGTTTACTTAGTCCACTTAGCTGCCCAATATTCACTCTTCTAGGATGAAGCGATCGTTACCAGTAAAAGTTTGAGTTTTTAGGTTTCACTCTATTTCCTCCTATATACATAGATGTGTTTGGAAGTCTAAATCAAACACGGTTTGTGCTAGTTCCTTGAAACTTGACAAAATAAAGTAGTTCTAAGTTCTGTCTTTGTGGTTTGTTTCTCTTGAAATAGGCACAAGAAAAGACTGCGTAAAACACATTCATTGGAAAGGTGTGCCAAGCTTCCAAAAAACTACTGGTTTTCGGAATACTCGGCAAATTTTTTTTCATCCGACCTTGATGATCCCTGTGGTAATGATCAGTTTACTTAGTCCACTTAGCTGCCCAACTTTCACTCTTCTAGGATGAAGCATTCGTTACCAGTAACAGTTTGAATTTTTAGGTTTCACTCTATTTCCTCCTATACAGATAGATGTGTTTTTTAAGTCTAAATCAAACACGGTTTGTGCTAGCTCTTGAAACTTGACAAAATAAAGTAGTTCTAAGTTCTGTCTTTGTGGTTTGTTTCCTCTTGAAATAGCCACAAGCAAAGACTGCGTAAAACACATTCATTGGAAAGGTGTTCCAAGCTTCCAAAATACTACTGGTTTTCTGAATACTCGGCAAATTTTTTTTCATCCGACCTTCATGATCTCTGTGGTAATGATCAGTTCACTAAGTCCACTTAGCTGCCCAATTTTGACTCTTCTAGGATGAAGCGTTCGTTACCAGTAACAGTTTGAATTTTTAGGTTTCACTCTATTTCCTCCTATACAGATAGATGTGTTTTTTAAGTCTAAATCAAACACGGTTTGTGCTAGCTCCTTGAAACATGACAAAATAAAGTAGTTCTAAGTTCTGTCTTTGTGGTTTGTTTTCCTCTTGAAACATCCACAAGCAAAGACTGCGTAAAACACCTTCATTGGAAAGGTGTGCCAAGCTTCCAAAAACTACTGGTTTTCTGAATACTCGGCAAATTTTTTTTCATCTGACCTTGATGATCTCTGTGGTAATGATCAGTTTACTTAGTCCACTTAGCTGCCCAATATTCACTCTTCTAGGATGAAGCGATCGTTACCAGTAAAAGTTTGAGTTTTTAGGTTTCACTCTATTTCCTCCTATATACATAGATGTGTTTGGAAGTCTAAATCAAACACGGTTTGTGCTAGCTCCTTGAAACTTGACAAAATAAAGTAGTTCTAAGTTCTGTCTTTGTGGTTTGTTTCCTCTTGAAATAGGCACAAGAAAAGACTGCGTAAAACACATTCATTGGAAAGGTGTGCCAAGCTTCCAAAAAACTACTGGTTTTCGGAATACTCGGCAAATTTTTTTTCATCCGACCTTGATGATCCCTGTGGTAATGATCAGTTTACTTAGTCCACTTAGCTGCCCAACTTTCACTCTTCTAGGATGAAGCGTTCGTTACCAGTAACAGTTTGAATTTTTAGGTTTCACTCTATTTCCTCCTATACAGATAGATGTGTTTTTTAAGACTAAATCAAACACGGTTTGTGCTAGCTCCTTGAAACTTGACAAAATAAAGTAGTTCTAAGTTCTGTCTTTGTGGTTTGTTTCCTCTTGAAATAGCCACAACAAACACTGCATAAAACACCCTTATTGGAAAGGTGTTCCAAGCTTCCAAAATACTACTGGTTTTCTGAATACTCGGCAAATTTTTTTTCATCCGACCTTGATGATCTCTGTGGTAATGATCAGCTCACTAAGTCCACTTAGCTGTCCAATTTTCACTCTTCTAGGATGAATCGTTCGTTACCAGTAACAGTTTGAATATTTAGGTTTCACTTTTTTCCTCCTATATAGATACATGTGTTTTTTAAGTCTAAATCAAACACGGTTTGTGCTAGCTCCTTGAAACTTGAGAAAATAAAGTAGTTCTAAGTTCTGTCTTTGTGGTTTGTTCCTCTTGAAATAGCCACAAGCAAAGACTGCGTAAAACACCTTTATTGGAAAGGTGTGCCAAGCTTCCAAAAAACTACTGGTTTTCTGAATACTCGGCAAATTTTTTTTCATGCGACCTTGATGATCTCTGTGGTAATGATCAGTTTACTTAGTCCACTTAGCTGCCCAATATTCACTCTTCTAGGATGAAGCGTTCGTTACCAGTAACAGTTTGAATTTTTAGGTTTCACTCTATTTCCTCCTAAATATATAGATGTGTTTGGAAGTCTAAATCAAACACGGTTTGTGCTAGCTCCTTGAAACTTGACAAAATAAAGTAGTTCTAAGTTCTGTCTTTGTGGTTTGTTTCCTCTTGAAATAGCCAAAAGCAAAGACTGCGTAAAACACCTTCATTGGAAAGGTGTGCCAAGCTTCCAAAAAAACTACTGGTTCTCTGAAAACTCGGCAAATTTTTTTTTGATCCGACCTTGATGATCTCTGTGGTAATGATCAGTTTACTTAGTCCACTTAGCTGCCCAATATTCACTCTTCTAGGATGAAGCGTTCGTTACCAGTAACAGTTTGAGTTTTTAGGTTTCACTCTATTTCCTCCTATATATATAGATGTGTTTGGAAGACTAAATCAAACACGGTTTGTGCTAGCTCCTTGAAACTTTACAAATAAAGTAGTTCTAAGTTCTCTCTTTGTGGTTTGTTTCCTCTTGAAATAGCCACAAGCAAAGACTGTGTAAAACACCTTCAT